>NC_092761.1:63249683-63552713 GCF_047496795.1 Chiloscyllium punctatum | reverse complement strand
TTGATATGCAAAAGGAAGCACTCAGACTGGGCAGGGGCACTGTTCACTCAATTGCCCTGCTCTCAACTGTCCAAATCTTATTAGCGAAAAAACACACTTCATAAATTAGTCCAAATCATTTCTATAGATTTGCGTATAAAGTATAATTCAGTATTTTGAAGTTTTGTGATAAATTCTCAAATACAAATATCAAAGGGTATGGAGATGGAGGAAACAGACTGAGATCAGTAAAGCGTCACAAATTTGCTGCTTCATTTTTCTAAGTAACTTAAAAAGATATCTTGACTATATTAATTTGGAGGTCCCCTTGTTTGAAATATGCCTCTCTCCTCCACCAGGAGAAACCCGTAAAACTTGCAAATAGCACATACTGTTCTGAATTGCTTTATGTACCTCAGAACAGTGGTCCAGTTTGACCACAGTCGAAAAATGTGGTGCTGGAAAAGCACAGCAGGCCAGGCAGCAGACTAGGAGCAGGAGAATTGATGTTTCGGGCACAAGCCCTTCATCAGGAATGTTAGTATCTGGATCACCTTTTCATTATTTTGCTCACTATACAACTGAGGAGAAGTCCATCACCAACTGGAAACAACTGCACATTCAAGGGATCCAAGCCGCAATGTCTTGTGAATGTTGTGATCCAGATTTTTCTGAAAGAAGATCATATTTCAGAACAATCGGAGGATCCAAGTTATTCTCCCTGGTCAGGGCTACATTGTCTGGTCCCAGCTAATATGATGGTGAACATGGCTCCAGTTGGTCAATGAGATAAATGCATAGGCTTTTCCCTTCTAATTTTCATTCATCACACATTCCCAATGAAGGGCTTATGCGAGACATCAATTCTCCTGCTCATCGGATGCTGCCTGACCCGCTGTGCATTTCCAGCACCACATTTTGCATCTCTGATCTCTAGCATC
This sequence comes from Chiloscyllium punctatum, assembly GCF_047496795.1. NCBI lineage: Eukaryota > Metazoa > Chordata > Chondrichthyes > Orectolobiformes > Hemiscylliidae > Chiloscyllium > Chiloscyllium punctatum. Next base: position 63,551,793 of record NC_092761.1, on the reverse strand, counting down.
TGCAGTCTTCACTTTCTCCTAATCCACTATGACCAGTGTGTTCATTCCAAAGGGAGTACATAAACACACACCTACACTTTGACATACACACAGCACACACACACACATTCAGTCAGAGCTGTGCATGCTTACACGCCCACACTTACTCACATGGACCCAGGTGCATGTACAGATGATGATTCTGAAGCATTTTCAAAGAAGGAGAGACATTCTTCTTATTGAAATGAAAATTAGGAGGGACGAACCTGTGCAGTTATCTCCTTTGCTCATTGAAACCATACTCCCCATTGTGTTAGCAATGTAGCTCTGCCCAGGGAGAACATCTTGGATTTTCCCATTGTTCCGAAATATGGCACCTGGGATAGATCTTCTTCCAGAAAAATCTGGATCACAGCATTCACAAAACTTTGCAGTTGGATCCTTTGAATGGGCGGTTGTTCCCAGTTGATGATAGATGACTCCTCAGTTTTATAGAGTGAACAAAATAATGAGAAGGAGTTCCAGACACCAAAATATAGACAAATAAATACCAGAAATAAGCTTAAATAGACTATTATTTCATTCAACTCTTCACTTTTGTGAAGTAATCTGCAGCTCAATTCAAAAACTCACAATCTTCTAAAGGCATTACGGACAATTAATAACAACGGATACATTCAAGTATAATTCAGATCCAAATCACTTCTGAATTATTAATATCAAATTTAAACTTAATGTTGGAGACTCTGTGTAGAACTTCCAAGATGTAGAATTTCAAATGACCTTTACTTGAATTGTTGTTTTTGAAACACCTCCGCATGATGCATATATACCCATTCAAGTCATCTTCAATCACAAAAGGATGGAGAGACTATCTACCCAGCAGCCTCATACATGGATAGACAAACATAAAGAGATATTCATTATTTCTATCCCAGGTTCCCCACATACTCAGTGGGACAGAAGCCAATTTAGCATCCCCATTGTTATTCCACCTTAGTTTAGCTAACTTTATACAGATCTGTCATTAAGCCAAGGTTTTTAATTGTATGGATATATGCTCTTGTATTAGTCTACTAAGGTCAGTTAATAAATGAGCCATTAATATGATGCAGATAAAGAAAAAGATTATCTTTTATTTTAGCTACAATCTCCCAAACAAAAGGATCTTCACCAATTCTGCGCATATGTAGTGATCTGAATGATCCAGCATCAAAGGGGGACCTCACTCATTTAAAAAATATTCATTCACAAAACATAGACATTTCTGGTCAGGACAGAATCTAATACCCATCCTTAATCATCCAGAGGGCAGTTAAGATTTAAACACTTTTCTAGATTAGATTAGATTAGATTAGATTACTTACAGTGTGGAAACAGGCCCTTCGGCCCAACAAGTCCACACCGTCCCGCCGAAGCATAACCCACCCATACCCCTACATCTACATTTACCCCTTACCTAACACTATGGGCAATTTAGCATGGCCAATTCACCTGGCCTGCACATCTTTGGACTGTGGGAGGAAACCGGAGCACCCGGAGGAAACCCACGCAGACACGGGGAGAACGTGCAAACTCCACACAGTCAGTCGCCTGAGGCGGGAATTGAACCCGGGTCTCAGGCGCTGTGAGGCAGCAGTGCTAACCACTGTGCCACCCAAAAATATGTAGAATTCTCCAATTTATCTGTCTTTTAGATTAGATTAGATTAGCCCAACAAATCCACACCGCCCCGCCGAAGCGTAACCCACCCATACCCCTACATCTACATTTACCCCTTACCTAACACTATGGGCAATTTAGCATGGCCAATTCACCTGGCCTGCACATCTTTGGACTGTGGGAGGAAACCGGAGCACCCGGAGGAAACCCACACAGACACGGGGAGAACGTGCAAACTCCACACAGTCAGTCGCCTGAGGTGGGAATTGAACCCGGGTCTCAGGCGCTGTGAGGCAGCAGTGCTAACCACTGTGCCACCGTGCCGCCCACGATTGTGGACTGGAGTCAGACCTGGTAAGGATGGCAGATTTCCTTCCCAAAAGGATATTAGTGAACCAGATGGCTTTTTCCAACAATGATTACAAGATCATCATTAGACTCTCAACTCCAGATTTGTATTGAACTCAAATCCCACCATCTGCCACAGTGGGTTTTGAACCTGGGTCCCTAGGATGTTAGCTCTCTGGATTAATAGTCTACTGAAAATTATACTAAGCCATTGCCTCCTTTCAGATAATAATAAATTCTTCCAATATAAAGATTATGACAAATGTTGATTAAAAAAACTTCAATGCAAGTGATTTGAAATAAGTTCTGCCATTGAAGCTATTCAGTATCAGTAAAGGAAAATAAACATAGTTTCAGGAATAAGGCTCTTACTTCAGACTGAAAAATGATAGATAATCAAAATACACCATTGCACAGAATACAGTGAAATAGGGAAAATTACTTTATAAAAAAGCAAGAGACCTATTCCACTGGAACAAAATATCATCTTAGTGATAAGGAAGGCATCACTGATTTGAACTTACATTGTGTCATTCACATCTTAGAACACTTAAAGGACTTCCAAAAAAGACAAAGTTACTTTCTGAAGATTAATTCGTATAGTTGACAATGTCATCTAATTTGTTTCGTTCCAATTAAAGAGACTTTTTTAAAAATAATATTTTGGGATATAGTGCATGAATGGTTTGTGACATGGCATGTGATAAGTTTACAGTGATCTTTGGCCTGATGATTCCTTAAAGCTTGCTGTCATTACAGTTTTCCTTGTGTTGTTACTGGACCTGTTGCAGACTCACTGATAAGAATGACTGCTACAGTGAGTCAACCACCCCAATATTATATCAGGATGGGAGAAGGCAAACTACATGGACCTTAGTTTTTCTTCATCACTCCATTCCCATGTAACCATGGCAGATGGAGCGCAAAGAGTGAGGATTCACAAGTAGATATCCAATGAATAAGTAATTCATCTGGTTCTCTGGTTCAATGGTGCTGGTTGAGGAATAAATGTTGACTAGGGCATGAGGAGAAATGACTTTGTTGAAAATTGGAGATAATGCAAACACTTCAAAAGAAAGAGCTAAACTAAGACAGTAGAAAACAAAAGGAAATAAAAATCAATCAACAAGGGATCCCAAGGGATTGGAGCAGGCAAACACATTGATTAATCTGAAATTTCATTTCAAAAGAAACTTCATAGGCTATGACTGTTCATTTTTTTATTGCTCATCCTTAATTGTCCTTGAAAAGTTCTTGAATTAGTGTAGTCCAGTGTAGTAGCAACAGACTTTCTCTTTTTTTTACATAGTGAAAGCCAACATTATCAGGTAATTTATCTCGGAGAAGCAACTGAGGTAGAGAATCTGCAAGTTCTTAGCTTCAAGACACAGTATGAATGGAAAGTTCATTGAAATGCCTTGCATTAATGGTTAAAAGTACCGCTGTTACAACATCTCATAAAAAGCTAAGAGGCTTATGGAAACGTACTTTGAAATATGTAATCCTGTCAATCAAACTTTGCTGCTTGCATTTGAAGGTTAAGAATATTCACATGCTGCAATTCGCTGTTCCTTTTATGTATACTAGTGTGTGCAAAGAATATCAATGTCAAAGTGTTCTTCAATCGCTCATTCCAAATCCTGAATGAGATTTTAATTGTCCTGTGCAAAGGGTTCAGAGTTTTTGAAAGTCTCTTGTCTACTGTTTTAAACAAGGCATCAACCTGTTTATTTTAAATTAATGGAGATGAGAAAACATTTATACTGCAGACAAGAAATCTCAACCCTTTGTGTTAACATGCTCTTTACTAATAACATACAACACCCTGTTTCACATTATCTCCAGGTCAAAGACAGAATACAATGGCAATAATTCAAGAGCCTGTGATAGAGAAGGTAGATTGATGTGTGAGTTTGTCTTCCCTGCTAAGTGTTGTCAAATGACTGGTAGGCACTGTGTAATCTGAATTCTAGATTGTTGTAATTAAAGTAAGGATATCATTTATTAAGGATAACATTAACCAGCACAAAATTTGCAAAGCATTATAAATAAAAGATAAGATAGGACAAATATAACCAGTTGATATGAAGCAAATTTAATCCATTTAAGCCTATGAAATAGATGATCAGTCATCACGTTTGACAAATCTTTTAGAGTTTTTTTGAGAATGAATTAGTAATGTTGACCAAGCCAAGCAGTTCGTGTAGTGCATGTGGATTTCCTGAAGGCATTCAATAAGGTGACACATATAACATTAACTCACAAACTATGAATACATAGAATCATAGTATCATACAGCATAGAAACAGATCCTTTGGTGCAACAGTCCATGCTAAACATAATCCCCAACTAAGTTAGTGCCACCTGCCTGCTCCTGGCCCATATCCCTCAAACTTTTCCTAGTCATGTATTTATCTAAATGTCTCATCAAGTTTGTAACTTTGCCTACATTCACCACTTGCTTAGGAAGTGCATTCCACGGGTGAACCACCATCTATGTAAAAAGAAAAAAAAATCCCCTCATGTCTTTTTTAGATCTCTCTCCTCTCACCTTAAAAATGTGCCCCATAGTTTTGAAATTCTCCATCCTAGGGAAAACACAACTGCCATTAACCCTACCTAACCCCCTCAAGATTTTATAAAATTCTATAAGGTCATCTCTCAACCTCCTACTCTCCAGTGAAAAAAGTCCCAGCCTATCCAGCCTTTCTTTATAACTGAAACCTTCCATACCCAGCAACATCCTGGTAAATCCCTGCTGAACCCTCTCCAGCTTAATAATATCCTTCCTATAACTGGGCAACCAGAACTGGATACAGTGTTCCAGAAGACGCCTCCCCAGGGTCCTGTACAACCTCAACACAGAGCTGGGGTAAACTATTAGTTTGAATAGAGGATGGGTAAACTGAGACGAAGTAGGAATAAATGAAACATTTTCAAGCTATCAGGCTACGATTAGCAACAAAGATCAGGGATGGAAATATAACGATGTTAAATCTATATTTATGTCCTAAACAAAGGACAGAAAGTATCTAAGTTTACTGGCAATATAAAGAGTCCAAGCACTATATTCTATATATATATACACACACACACACACACACACGACAAAATTAAAAGAGGTGCATTATAAATGTACATTTTACATCAGCCAGTTATTTTATTTATTAAATATTTTATTTGTTAAATTCCCTGGCTCTATTATGAGCCTTTGAACTTCCTACTTTATTTGTAATCTTCTGTCTCACTCTTTTCTTTCTTCCTTGTGCTCTTGGGTTTTCAATGAACATCTTTATTTTCTATAATGCAGAGCTATTGGGAGAGAATGTTCATTTTTCAGGCAACCTCCTCAGACAGGCTGACGTAATCGTTCTGAAAAGGCCAGAAAAAAAAGTTGCAAGATTTCAACTGGACTGTGAAAATTATGTAAATGAGTAACAAGAGGCCAGAATAACAATTTTGTCAGGATTCAGGCAAGAATTGAAGACATTGTGCAGAAAATGAGAAGCTAGTGTCTCCAGTCACCTTTGACAGCCTGCGGCCAATGTACTTTATTAATAGAAAGGAAAGGTTGCTTACAGGGACCTTAGCAACATGCAGCCAATCAGCTTGGCCAATTGACCTGCCAAGTGTCAGAGATCAACAATAAACATGTTGAGTGGCACCAGTAACACAACATGAGGAGGTAGAATAGAAATGAAAACTAATCAACAATTCACATTTCCATACCAGTGGGGCAAAAACACATTTCATGGCAATAAATTGCAAGAAAATGTGTTTCTGCTGAGCGAGGAGATCAGTTGCCAAAATCCTGCTCTCCTGATATGTTGGCAGGTTTATTCAGTGAGTAGCTAAGTGGTTCTAAGTCTATCGGCTAAGCCAACTGTGTGTAGTTAGGCTATTAGCAAAGGGGTTGTGATTAGCCACAGTGACTTCGGATTACAAAAAGCAACATTACCCAATGTTCCTGCTTTTGAGATGTGGAGGTGCTGGTGTTGGACTGGAGTGGACAAAGTCAGAAGTCACATGACACTAGGTTATAATCCAAGAGGTTTCTTTGAAATCACACAAGCTTTTGGAGCTCTGCACTTGATGAAGGAGCAGCACTCTGAAAGCTTGTGATTTCAAATAAATCAATTGGATGATACCCTTGTGTCATGTGACTTCTGACACTGCTTCTGAGAATTATTGGGTAAGTGCTGGATTTTTGTTTTGAATGAAGACAGGCACAATGTTGAGGAAAACATATTACTATAATATAAAATCATCACAACTTTTGATAATGATGCAGAGGAGCCTCACAGTATCTGCAGTTCCATTACCCAATCTTCCTCTCATATTTTGGCACACACTTATTCCTCCACTTTGCGAAATGGTGAGGAAATTGTAGAAAGATTGACAGGCTGTTGAGTCGTGTCATGAACATCCTTTCATGGCCACTAGGTCCTTGCAAGGATTTAAACTTTGAGGTTCCATGTGAGAAGTCAGAATGCTCAGACTTCCCAAAAGATCATCATTTCACCACAGTAAGTAGTTAGACTAAAACAGAATAGTCGCAAAGTGTATACCGAACATGGGACAGTAGATTTACTTGGAAGGAATCCCGCTGCCAAATATCAGCGCAGAATGTTAGACTGATTGTTCACCCATTTTTGAAGGCGTAATCACAAAATATATAGGTTTCTATTACAACATTATTGTCAATATTTATTCATACAATCATAGATGATAACAGCACTGAAAAAGGGTACTCAAACCATTGTTCCTGTGTCAGTTCCTTGGTAGCATAATTGGATTTATCACACTTTGGCCTGCAATTTCTTTTTCTTCAGCTCTTTGTACCATTCTCTTGAGAATGTTGGTATTGAATCTACTTCCACCATCTATTCAGTGTGCTCTACATCACATCATTCTGCTGTAAAGAATTGTTTCTGTACATTGCCTCTAGGTTCTTTTACCAACCATCTTCAATCTGTATCTGTCGGTTTCTAAGCTTTCTGACAACAATCATTTCAAATTCTATCTTTAAAAAACAATCATGTCTTTGAGGATCTCGATCAAATCTTGCCTTCATCTTTGTTGCCCTAAGGAGATCAATCTCAGCTCCCAGATTCTCTTGACACCACTCCACTTTGAACACCCTTGGTTATTATCAATAGGTAGTATTTGAAACTGTATTTAACTTCAGGTTTTATCGTATTAATGAGTTTAAGGAAATGCAATCCTTATAAATATCATCACACAAGAGACAGGGAAATGTGTCAGTAGGTCAGGGAATGATAGAACCAGAATTCCTACAGTGTGGAAGCATGCCATTCAGCCCATGGAGTCAAAACAACCCCATGAAGAGCATTCTACCCAAACCTATCCTATACCCATAACCCATCGCTAATCCACCTAGCCTGCACATTCCTGAACACTATGGGCACTTCAGCTTGGCCAAATCACCTAATCTGCACGTCTTTGGACTGTGGGAGGAAACTGGACCACCCAGAGGAAACCCACACTGACACAGAGCAAACATGCAAACTCCACAAAATCACCCAAGCCTGAAATCAAGTCCAAGTCCCTGGCACTGAGCCACTGTGATTCAATGAAATTGAGTGTTTGTCTTAAGTTCTTAGTCAGAAATAGTTCTTTGGAACAAAGGTGAAACATTGCAGATGAGGAAGGATGATAAGTCCTCTGGGTGCAGGTGGGGAAAATTTGATGGAATGTCACTAGTGTAAAACGTTGAATGTATTTCTCTCTTTACCGGACCAGTTAAATGTTTACAGGGTCTTCTGTTCCCATTTATAGTTCTCTGTAAACTAGATTGTTGAGAATTAACGTTTCACAAAGTAGCAACAAAGTCAATGTGATTTTATGATTTGGAGATGCCAGTGTTGGACTGGGGTGTACAAAGTTAAAAATCACAACACCAGGTTATAGTCCACTAGTTTAATTGGAAGCACACTAGCTTTCGGAGCAACACTCCTTCATCAGGTGATAGTGGAGGGGCTCAAACTTAACACAGAATTTATAGCAAAAATTTACAGTGTGATGTAACTGAAATTATACATTGAAAAATTGATTAAGTCTGTTAAGTCTTTCATCTGTTTGACTACCATGATAGTTTCACTTCTTTCATGTGTAAATCACTAAACCTTTTTTTAAAAACTTGCATTTTCAGGTTAGCTGTTAACAATGGTGATAGCTAGACAATATGTTGAAGGTGTTAGCCCCCTGTGTTCTCTGTCTATGCCATGATGTTTAGATTGATTCTAATCTAAAAAGTGAGATAATGGAGTTTTACATGAATGCATGCAGTTTTTGAGCAAAGTACAATGTAACCCTGCAAGTACAAATTCACCCCACAAAATATATGTGTACATGTGGGTCTTTGTCTGTCTTTGTGTGTGTCTGTCTGGGTTGGGGGTTGTGAGTATGACAAATTGTATGTGTATGTGTGTAGTGAGTGTAGCATGTCTTAAGTCCGTGAGGGGGTGCATGTGTGAGTGTGGGAGTGTGTGTGTCTGTAAGGGTGTGTATGGGTGTCTGTGTGCGTGTCTCTGTGTGTGTGTGTGTGTGTGTGTGTGTATGTGAGAGAGAGTGTGTGTGTGTGTAGGAGTGTCTGTATGTGTGTATAGTGCAATGGTGGTCACCTGTAATGTGACATGAACCCAAGGTCCTGGTTGAGGCCCTCCCTATGGGTACAGAACTTAGCTATCAGCCTCTGCTCGGCCACTTTTTGCTGCTGCCTGTCCTGAAGTCCGCCTTGGAGGATGGTCACCCGAAGGTCTGATGTCGAATGTCCTGGACCACTGAAGTGTTCCCCAACTGGGAGGGAACACTCCTGTCTGTTGATTGTTGTGCGGTTCCCATTCATCTGTTGTCGTAGCCTTTGCTCGGTTTCCCCAATGTACCATGCCTCAGGCTTCCTTGCCTGCAACGTATAAGATAGACAACGTTGGCTGAGTCACATGAGTACCATGTACAAGGTGGGAGGTGTCCCCACGTGTAATGTTGGTATCTGTGTCCACACTCTGACATATCTTGCAGCGTTTACCATAACAGGGTTGTATAGAGTTGTCCTGAGAGCCGGGCAGCTTGCTATGAACAATGATCTGTTTCAGGTTTGATGGTTGTTTAAAGGCAAGTAGTGGAGGTGTGGGGAAGGTCTTGGTGAGGTGCTCATCCTCATTGATAATATGTTGCAGCTCACAAAGAACATGGCGTAGTTTTTCAGCTCCTGGGAAATACTGAACAATGAAGGGTACCCTGTCGGTTGCAGCACCTGCCTGTCTCCTGAGGAGGTCATTACGGTTCCTTGCTGTGGCATGTCGGAACTGGCGGTTGATGATTTGGGAATCGTACCCCGTTCTTGTGAGGGCATCCCTGAGTACTTCCAGGTGTCCGTCACGTTCCTCCTCATCTGAGCAGATCCAGTGTACTTGTAGGGCTTGTCCATAGGGGATGTATGTTTTAATATGTTTTGGGTGGAAGCTGGAGAAGTGTAGCATTGTGAGGTTGTCTGTGGGTTTGCGGTAGAGTGTGGTGCTGAGGTGTACATCTTCGTGACCTGCAACACATTATCAATGAGGATGAGCACCTCACCTTCCCCACACCTCCACTACTTGGCTTTAAACAACTGCCAAACCTCAAACAGATCATTGTTCGTAGCAAACTGCCCAGCTCTCAGGACAACTCCATACAACCCTGTCATGGTAGGTGCTGCAAGACGTGTCAGAGTATGGACATAGGTTCCAATATTACACGTGGGGACACCTCCCACCTTGTACATGGCAGATACTCATGTGACTCAGCCAGCACAGGCAAGGATGCCCTGAGGCATGGTACATTGGGGAAACCGAGCAAAGGCTACGACAACGGATGAATGGGAACCGCACAACAATCAACAGACAGGAGGGTTCCCTCCCAGTTGGGGAACACTTCAGTGGTCCAGGACATTTGACCTCGGACCTTTGGGTGACCATCCTCCAAGGTGAACTTCGGGACAGGCGGCAGTGAAAAGTGGCCGAGCAGAGGCTGATAGCTAAGTTCGGTCCCCATAGGGAGGGCCTCAACCGGGACCTTGGGTTTATGTCACATTACAGGGGATCACCATTGCACTGTACACACACACACACACACACACACACATACACACACATACACTTAAGACACTCCACACTTACTACACACACACACATACACTTTCTCACACTCACAACCCACAACCTAGACAGACACACACAAAGACCCACATGCACACATATATTTTGTGGGATGAATTTGTACTTCCAGGGTTACATTGTACTTTGCTCAAAAACTGCATGCATTCACGTGGAACTCTGAGCTCAAAAACTGCATGAATTCATGTAAAATTCTGTTATCTCACTTTTTAGATTAGAATCAATCTAAACATAATGGCATAGACAGAGAACCCAAGAGGCTATCAACTTCAACATATTGTCTAGCTATCACCATTGTTAACAGCTAACCTGAAAATGCAACTTCTTAAAAAAAGGTTTTGTGATTTACACATGAAAGAAGTGAAACAGATGAAAGACTTAATAGACAATCAATTTTTCAATGTATAATTTCAGTTACATCACACTGTAAATTTTTGCTATAAATTCTGTGTGTTAGGTTTGAGCCCTCCACTACCACCTGATGAAGGAGCGACGCTCCGAAAGCTAGTGTGCTTCCAATTATACCTGTTGGACTATAACCTGGTGTTGTGTGATTTTTAATTGTGATTTGAAGTGGACTTACCAGTTGGGATCTGAATGGGTCTTTGGAAGTTATGGAAGGTACAACAAGAAAGCACTGAATTCAAATGAACAACAGCAATTACTTTGTTTAGAATTCAGACCATCTTTGATAGTCTGAATCTTTGTTTTAAAGAATTGTATCTTTTCACCATACATTCTTGTGTGGTTACAGAGATAGAGCAGGGGGCTCGATCTGGGTGGGATGTTCTTCAGTGGTTGGCGCTGACTTGATGGGCTGAATGGCCTCTGTCAGCACTGTCAGGACTCAATGATTTGACCTCTCGAGCCTGTTCTGGCATTCTACATAACCATGGCTGATCATTGAGCTCAATATCCTCATCCCACATGACTCCCATATCCTTTGATCCCTTTACCTGCAATAGCTAAATCTATCTCCTACTTCAAAATACACAAGTCTTCACATGTTTTGTGGCAGCAAGTTCCACAGGCTCACCACTCACTGGGTAAAGACATTTCTCCTTATCTCAGTCCTAAGATAGAATCATAGAGATGTACAATATGGAAACAGACCCTTTGGTCCAACCCATCCATGCCGACCAGATCTCCCAAACCAATCTAGTCCCACCTGCCAGCACCTGGCCATATTCCTCCAAACCCTTCCTATTCATATACCCATCCAAATGCCTCTTAAATGTTGCAATTGTACCAGCCTCCACCACTTCCTCTGGCAGCTCTTCCATACACGTACCACCCTCTGTGTGAAAAAGTTGCCCCTGAGGTCTCTTTTATATCTTTCCCCTCTCACCCTAAACCTATGCCCTCTAGTTCTGGACTTCCCCAACCCAGGGAAAAGACCTTGTCTATTTACACTACCCATGCACCTCATGATTTTATAAACCTCAATAAGATCACCCCTCAGCCTTTGACACTCCAGGGAAAACAGCCCCAGCCTGTTCAGCCTCTCCCTATAGCTCAAATCCTCCAACCCTGGCAACATCCTTGTAAATCTTTTCTGAACCCTTTCAAGTTTCACAACATCTTTCCGATAGGAAGGAGACCAGAATTGCACACATTATTCCAACAGTGGCCTAACCAATGTCCTGTACAGCCGCAACATGACCTCCCAACTCCTGTACTCAATACTCTGACCAATAAAGGAAAGCATACCAAACACCTTCTTCACTAACCTGTCTACCTTCGATTCCACTTTCAAGGAGCTATGAACCTGCACTCCAAGTTCTCTTTGTTCAGCAACACTCCCTAGGACCTTGCCATTAAGTGTATAAGTCCTGCTAAGATTTGCTTTCCCAAAATGCAGCACCTCGCATTTATCTGAATTAAACTCCATCTGCCACTTCTCTGCCCATTGGCCCATCTGGTCAAGATCCTGTTGTAATCTGAGGTAACCCTCTTCGCTGTACACTACACCTCCAATTGTGGTGTCATCTGCAAACTTACTAACTCTACCTCTTATGCTCGCATCCAAATCATTCACATAAATGACAAAAAGTAGAGGACCCAGCACCGATCCTTATGGCACTCCACTGGTCATAAGCCTCCAGTCTGGATAACAACCCTCCACCACCACCCTCTGTCTTCTACCTTTGAGCCAGTTCTGTGTCCAAATGGCTAGTTCTCCCTGTATTCCATAAGATCTAACCTTGCTAATCAGTCTGTCTCCCATGTTAAGAACAAAATACTATTTGGACATAGGAACAGAATTAGGCCAATCGGTCCATCTAATCTGCTTACCATTAAATCATGGTTGATATGTTTCTCAACTCCATTCTCCTGCCTCCACCCTGTAACCCTTGAATCCCTTACTAATCAATAACCTATCTATCTCTGCCTTAAAAACACTCAGTGACTTGGCCTCCATGGTCCTCTGCAGCAATGAGTTACATTGATTCATCTCCCCCTGTCTGAAGAAACTTCTCCATACCTCAGTTCTAAAAAGAGTCACCCCTTCACTCTGAGGCTCTTCCCTTGTGTCCAATCTCTTCTACTAGTGGAAACATCTTCACCATGTCCATGCTCACCAGGCCTTTCATTATTCTGTAAGTTTCACCAGATCCCCCACCTCAAGATCCCCCAAGCATTCTCAAGTCCATTGAGTACAGAGCAAAAGTCTCCAACCTCTCCTCATAGGACAAGCTCTTCATCACCAGATCATTCTTGTATAGTTCTTCTGGACCCCCTCCAAAGCATGCAAATCCTTCCTTAGATGCTGGGCTCAAATCACTTAACCACAAGTGATTAAGTTATGGTTCTGGACTTGCTCATCACCAAGAAAGTCCTTATTGCATCTAACCACTATTTCTGCCACCTTAAACTCATCCTGTTTTATCCCCATCTTTGCTGATCTGCTGAAATATTGAAGCTATGTTCACTCACAAACTTTTCTGCCTGATCTCCCAACTTCTCTTCCTTTCTTGGAAAACTATGTCACAGAAGGATAATTGTGACCATGAATCACTTGTCCTGGTCCATATTTATTAAGTCATAGAATTAGAATGAGCTCTGTTGTCACATGAGTACAGTGAAAAGTTTACAAGTCATCACATATGGCACAACCTCAGGTACAAAAGTACCTGGATACAGATTCTTAAGGGCAAGTTTGTAGGAAAAACTGAGAAAATTAAATAAATAAAAAGTCAAGCATGACAGACCTTTGTGCCATCCAAGGTACAAAAGTATAAAATCATAGAAATAAATTAGAAAAACAAAGAACTAAGGAGGTCAGAATAACAGTCCTTTCAACTCAGACTGCATCAGTAACTAACCTCCAAAATGTTGGGCCTCACCTCGAGATTCTAGAAACCTGGAGTGCTGGGAGTCCACGCTGGCTTCACCTCACGCTCAGTCATATAGCCTTCAGTCCTACTCATCCATCTCAAGTTAATGTAGTTCCACTTGCCAGCCTCTTGCCCATATCCCTCTAAACCTTTCCTCTTCATAGAACCATCCAAATGCCTTTTAAATGCTGTAATTGTACCAGCCTGCACCATTTCGTCTGGTAGCTCGTTCCATACATGCATCACCCTCTGTGTGAAAATGTTACCCCTCAGATTCTTTTCAAATCTTTTCCCTCATGTTAAACCTATGCTAGTTCTGGACTCCTCCACTCCAGGGAAAATACCTTGTCTATTCACCCTATCCATGCCCCTCATGATTTTATAAACCTCTATAAGGTCACCCCTCAGCCTCTGATGCTTCAGGAAAAAAAAACAGCCTATTCAACCTCTCTCTATAGCTTAAACTCTCCAGTCCCAACAACATTCTTGTAAACCTTTGCTGAACCCTTTCATGTTTAACAACATCCTTCCTCCAGAAGGATGACCAGAATTGTACGCAGTATTCAAAAAGAGGCACATCCAATTTCCTGTACAGTAACATGACCTCCTAACTCATGCTCAATCTTCTAATCAATGAAGGGAAATGTGCCAATGCCTTCTTCACCACCCTGTATACCTGTAACTCCACTTTCAGGGATCAATGCACCTGGACCCCTGCATCAACACTCCCCAGGGCCCCAGCATTAACTGTGTAAGTCCTGTCCTGATTTGCCTTACAAAAAACACTTCACATTTATCTAAATTAAACTCCATCTATTACTCCTTGGTCCATCTGATCAAGGTCCCACTGTACTCTGAGCTAACTTTCTTCACTGTCCACTATAACATTAATTTGGGTGTCATCAACAAACTTACGAACCATTCTTCCTATATTCACATCACTTGGCAAAATATGGCAGTGATATTGTATAATGGGATCAAAATAAACTAATTATGTTTATTTACATTATTATATCACCCTGACATCAGCAATGCAGAAGAAAATATAGAATTTAGAAGAAGCAGGCCATTCAGCCCTTCAAACCTGGTTAACCATTCAATATGATCATGGCTGATACTCTATCTCAATGCATTCCCACTTTCACAACACACCCCTTGATGCCTTTACAAGTTAAGCAATTATCTGTCTCTTTCTTGAATATATTTACTGACTTGATCTCCACACATTTTGGTAGTAAAGAATTCCACAGTTTTATTATCCTTTGAATGAAGAAATTTGTCCTCATCTCAGAGTGAAATTCCTGATGTAGGGCTTTTGCCCGAAACGTCGATTTCGCTGCTCGTTGGATGCTGCCTGAACTGCTGTGCTCTTCCAGCACCACTAATCCAGTATTTGCTTTCCAGCATCTGCAGTCATTGTTTTTACCTCAGAATGAAATGGTCAATCCTCTTTCCTGAAACTGTGTTCCTCAACTCCAGAGTCCCAAACCGTGGAGAAACATACTCCTTGCAGCTAGTCTGTCCAGCCTGTTATAAATTTACAAGTTTCAATCAGATGACTTCCATCCTTCTAAACTAAAATGACCACAAGCCAGTTAAATTTTAAAAAGGTTTTACTGGCTCTGTTGAATTAATCTCCCCTCATAGGACAGTCATGTCATCTCAGTACCAACTTTGTGAACTGCTATTGCAGTTCTCCTATGGCAACTATATCCTTCCTTAGTTCGTGAGTTCTAAACTGTACACAATATTCTAGATGTGGTCTCCTGTTTAACTACTGTAAGACATCAAATCAAATCCTCTTGCAATGGAGGCCAAGAGTACAGAGAAACATGTCACAGAACAGGAGAGAAATACTGCAATAGGCATCTGTGTTCAATGACATGTCTATCTAAGAGTAGGTAAAGATTTTACAACATTGAAAAGAGTGAGCAAGTTTTACAAGAGTTTATCTACAAAACTCAAGGTGAAAGTCTGATGGAGTACTCCCCACTTACCTGGCTGAATCTAGCTCTAAAACTCTCAAAAAGCTTGACACTGTCTGTAGTGATTGTAATGAGGTCAGCCGGGTGAACCTTGTAGAATATGATTAAGGGTCCAACTTCTGTTTGAGTCTCTTATGAGAAGCAGCCAGTTCAATTGCCACTGATTGTCGTTAAAAGCTCAGGCCCAAGCCTGATGGAGTGAAATTGGTTGAGAAGCAGCTCCCCCACATTTGTGGAACTGGCTGGGTAAAATCTGGACTTGATTACACATCACCAATGCCAGTCCTTTCATGGGCTCAATATTCTTAGTCTTTGTGGATGCCCACTCAAAGTGGTTGGACGTAAATAGAGTTAATTCATCAAACATGGGGTGATGATAGATAAAATGTGAGCATCTTTTGCAGTACACAGACTCCCAGATGTGTTTATCACAGATAACGGACTATTGTTTATCAGTAAGGATTTTGAGTATTTCCCAAAGTCGAATGGTATTTGATATATAAGGACAGCTCTATATCATCCATCATCTAATTGTCTGACAGAAAGAGCAGTCCAAACTTTAAAGGCAGTCTTAAAGGAACAGCCTTCAGCTTCATTCAATATCAAACTATCCCAGTTTCTATTGGATTATAGGGCTGACCTTCATGCAAGTATAGGGATAGCTCCAGCAGAGTTGCAAATGGGGAGAAGACTCTACATCAGCTTAAATCTGATCTTCCCAGGGAGGGAGTGAGAAACAGCATCAGGAATGTCGAACAGCCTAAGTCAGGAATTGAACCCGGGTCTCTGGCACTGTGAGGCTAACCACTGTCAGGCATCCTGTTCACTCAGAGAGCTGGCTCTGAGGGAACTGGATCAGTGTCGAAGACTCTCCATGTGTAAATAAAGGGGTGACTTGCTGATGGAATGCTTGCCTCTGTCACTATCCAAGACAAAGCAGTCTGCATAAACATCATCACATTCACAGACATTGTCTCTTCACAATCGACCCCCACCAGCAGGAGTGTTTACTATCTACAAGATGTGCCACAGCAATTCACTAAGCATCCTTGGAGAGCATCTTCGAAGGACAAGGGCAGCAGGTACTTAGAACCATCACCACTTGCAAGCTCCCCTCTAAATCACACACCACCCTGATGTATGAGTTATACTGTCATTTCTTTACTATCATTCGAACAAAATCTTGGAATTCCCTCCCTAATGGCATTGTTGTTTATCTAACCAAATAGATGGCAGTGGTGCAAGAAGATAAACCACCATCAATTTCTCTAGGGTTAATAGGAATGAACAATAAAATCCTGGCACAGCCAGTGATGCTCAGATATCATGAATGAATTTGCATTAAAAAAAAGAAAAAGTAGAAGCATGGTTAAGATCAAGCATTTGTTTAGACATCAGCCCGGGAAAAACGAGTGTATAGAAGCGAAGGTACAACAAGCAGTCAATAGTCTACAGGAGAAACACAATCCATAGACTGAGTTGTAGCAGCCTGAGGCCTGATTATCCTGTGTTCTTACAGCATGTTGGCAGCAAAAGAGATTTCAATATTGTCAAATTAAAGTAAAAATCAAAGTCCGTGAGGCACTGAAAGAGGGAAAACATCAATTGGCAGAAACAAGGCAAAAAAAAATCAGTATAACGAGAAGACTCCAGAGAACAAACAGAGTTAATTGGAAGACTTTGAGCAAACAACTGAAAATAATCACTGTACTTACCTTGATCAGTGCAGCTTGTGCAATTATTGATTCAACGTAAGTTTCAATCAAAATAGAGTCATTGCGTCAGCTGTGAAAATACTGACTGGCTTCAACCAGAAGGAGGAATTCTGGAAGTTGCAGTTCCAGAAATTTAGGATTGCATTCATGGACGCACAAAAAAAAGAGGTGAGATCAGTGCATTTTTGTATCCAGTTTGGCTTATAGTCAACAAAAGAAAATAATATTATTTTTAGATCCTCAACCAAAGCTTTTAAGATGCACTTTTTCCAAAGAGGAATCTGGTCTCCTCGCCTTGCTGCCATTCAACTGAGCTGCCACCCTCTGATTAGCCTCTGCTGGCCAGAGACCTTAATCCTAGGGAAGGCCTACGTTGGAGGATTTTGGAGAATCTTCTCAAACAATAGACAACACCAGTTGAACACTGTTTAATCACCAGTGAAAATCTCCATTTCTGATTTTGGGATGGAGCAAATTTTACTGAAGCAACAACAAAAGACAACTGTGGACCCCGGGCAACCTGATATCCTGAGGTTGAGATGATGGAATCCATCAAACACAATCCATCATCCTTTGCACTTGATAGGGCCCCAATCATTAAAGAGATTTCTACCTGATTTCCATTGGTAGCAGTTTGTTATAATCATTTGATGTTGCATTCAGTCAAATTCCTTGACGTCAAGGGCAAATTCCTTAATACTAAAGGCATGAAGACATATCTTCAGCCTAATCAATTTAAGTAACATTGATAGGGTGCTAATTGTTGGTAAGTACCTGCTACTCTTCAGATAATGCATTTTATTACCTTACTTTTATATTTTTATGAATGATCACAGGGAGTTATTCACAACAGTTTTATACACAGAGATGGACAATGAGGTTGTTCTATATTCAAATGAGACCTTTGTACATTAAAAAAAAGTTTCCATTCTACAGCTCCTTTAGTTGCCATCTTCCAGCCTCTCGTGTTAAATTGCCAAAAATCATTTGTATCCACATAGCTTTATTGACCCAATACTGGCTGTTGGTATGATGTGTGTCAGCTTCTTACACTTTTAGTCCTGAATCCAAAAGACTGAGATTTACACCTCAGCTATCGAAATAAAGAATGCTATTTTATTGCAAGTGTCACCTTTCAGAGCAGTTCTTCTCTGGTCATCCACACCGAAACAATTTTCAGAAGAAGCTTTTCCAAAGCAATCAGGAGAGTGTACTGTGGCTGATTGCTTTGCCATAATTCAATAACATTGAACCCACTTGTCTTACCTTTGGATTAATGTTTGCAAAATCAGTACATGACAGAGAATAAAAATTCTTCTGCTTTATTGAAAGCATCTTCTGAGTAAATTCAAAGATAAATGTATTGACATTGCGGTCAATACTGACATTAAAGCATAAAACCTCCACCAGAAAGAAAAATATTGAAAGCCATCAGGAAATGTCACAAAATGTCACTCGAGGTAAATACATGGCATCACCAAAGAAAATAAAGTTTACATTTATAAAATTAAACTTTCCAGTTTGCCACTAAATATTATTTATAACCTCCTTGTTATGTTAGTAGGAACTGTTTCACTCAGACAGCCAGCAATACAGAATAAATTTTAAAAAACCTGCATTTATATAGTAATTTTCATGACTAAATAAAGTCTCATTGTATTTTCTAGCCAATCTATGTACATATGAAATACAGTCACAGCTGTTCTATAGGATATAAAGCAGTTGATTTGTATATAGCAAGCTCCTATGGAAAGGAATGTGATAATTAATAGATAATCTATATTTCACTAATGTTGATTGAGGAATAAGTATTAGCCAAAATATGGGATAACTCCCCCTGTTCATTGTCTGAATAGTTCCTCAGGTTTTATCTTCACCTGAGAGGGCAGAAGAATACCTCATCCAAAAAGCAGCACCTCCCAATGTGGTATTTCCACAATACTGCATTTGAGTAAGAGCCTAGATTGTTGTGTTCAATTCCTCAAGTGAGACTAAACCTCACAATCTTCTGACTCAAAGGGTAAACTATGCTAAGGCAGTAGGATCAATGATGGTGTAATTCAATAAAGCAAATCCAACTCTCAACTCTGCACCAAGTTTCCCACCAACCTCAAAATCCCCTCCAACACCAGATTGACACTTTCCTCAGTTAAAATCTAGAACCACCATTGGTGCTGAGATCATTCCAAATTCAAATCAAAAAGAATGTCCTCAAGTTGTTTTCTTGTGACATCAATACAAAGAGTTGGCAGATATCCTACAGATCTGAGCTGATTTTAAATTATGCACCAGCGATGAAAAGTCACAGGAGGCAATAATTTATTCATGGCTGACAAGCTTGTGTCTAAACAAAATCAGGAAGCTCCTTGGCCAGTTTGAGGCCCAGTCTTGGTGATGTGACATTCTAGAAGGCCTGAAAGTGGGTGAGGACCCTTGTGACCAGAAAGAGGAGTATGTAAACCTGTTTGAATATTCAAAGAGGAGTGTTATGCCAGACGTAGAATCCTGATTGCAAAGCTCATGTGTAAATGGAAGAAGTGTAATATGCTTGATTCTAGGTATTAAGTGTGTGGAACTCAAGGAGCTATTTAAAGAATGGTAAACAAAATTTGGCATTTGATATACTGATAACATACCAAGCTGACACTGACTCCCTATTGCTCCCTCAAAACTTTGATTAATATAGGAGCCTACCATTTTGACCCCATCACAATGAGCAAACGATAAAGTGACGATAATTTGACCTGTATCTTTTAAATTGGGCCCCATTTGGTTAAGGCCATCTGTGTCATGAGTGTGTTAGTTGGGCAGATGTGTTTGCCCACTTTATTTTGTGAAGAAGTCATATTTTCAGCACAGCCTAACCAAGTTGTAACCCTATCGCCACGGCATGTGACAACTAGTGATCCATCAACAACAAGCGATATAGGGTACAATTAGATCAGTTTGCTGATTTTAATCTTTAGCATAAAGACAACACTATGAGTTCCTCACAGATTACAACAGAAAGCAAAGAATGAGAGTCTTCAGTCATGCATATTAGTTACCGGTTATATTTTGATGTGGAATCAAGAACAGGCAGTAAGCAGCAGTCTATACACACATGTCAAAGCATATGTTAGGACTTCAGTGCATCACTTAAGTTGACATTTAAGTGCAGGATGAAGAGGAATTCTGCCCTCTAGAGGAAACACAATTGGATGAGAACCAAAACAGGCATCTATCCAGTTTGTTTAGATAGTTGTAAGAACAACCACCGTACTATCTGAAGAAGAACAGAGAAATGGGCTTGGTCAATAGTAATGTAAACACAAACATGAATTAGGTGATATTAGATATCCTACAGTGTGAAAACAGGCCCTTCGGCCCAACCAGTCCACACCAACTCTCTGAAGAGGTAACCCACCCAGACACATTTCCCTCTGACTAATGCACCTGACACTATGGGCAATTTAACATGGCCAATTCACCTGACCTGCATATTTTTGGACTGTGGAAGGAAACCAAAGCACCCGGAGGAAATCCGTGTAGACACTGGGAGAATGCACAAACTCCACACAGACAGTTGCCCGAGACTGGAATCAAACCTTGGACCCTGGTGCTGTGAGGCAGCAGTGCTAACTACTGAGCCACCGTACTGCCCTGTTGAAACTTTTCTTTTACAACAACCAACAGGAAAGTACAGATAGGAGCAGCGTAGTAAAACAAAGACACGCAAAAAAAATAGAAATAAAGCAAATAAAAACTGCAAATGCTGAAAATTCTGAAATAAAAGTAGAAGTAAAAAATAAAAGCAGAAAATGTAGGAAATACTCTGCCAGTGTGGCAGTTTCTGTGAAGAAAGAAACTGAATTAACATTCTAAGTTGTAATCTTTCATCATTGATCATTTTTTGTCCTGCTAATGCAACCTTGCTGTGAACAAATTGACTGCTCCGTTTCTCAAGTTAGCAACACTGACCTATTCCTAAGATAATGCTTTGAAATAGATTAGATTAGGTTCCCTACAGTGTGGAAACAGGCCTTTCGGCCCAGCAAGTCCACACCGACCCTCTGAAGAGTAACCCACCCAGTCCCATTTCCCTCTGACTAATGCATCTAACACTATGGGCAATTTAGCATGGCCAATTCACCTGACTTGGGGATGATCTCAGTAAATAAAAGGTGGTATCAAAACCTAAATTTGTTTACTCAATCTTTCCTTTTTCTTTCTCTTTCCTCTGAAATCTGAAGGTGATGAAACAACAAATCATTACATAGTCTTCTGCTTCTAATCCAATTTTTCAAGAATGTAACTTTCATTAATTCTGTCAATTCTTCCATCCTCATTAAAGTCTTTGGGTTGTGAAACCACAAGATACTTAATCGTTATTTTTTTTTCAATCAAAATTGACTTTTCAAAATTCTTTTCAAGATTATGTCACTGTGAGCCTCATCTGAAGCATTTCATCCTAATTCCTTCTGTTTAGTTTTATAACTGAGTTAATGACATGAACAAAAAAATCCCTGGTTGTGTTGCAAAGTATTCACAGCACAGAATCTGGATTTTTCTACTCAACGTATTCATGCCAGTGTCTGTGTGTCCATGAAATGAAAAATTATGAAGGCAAAAAGTCACGTGCAGGAATGTTACCTGGGCCTTCTAACGTTAACCACACAGATGGACAGATACTGGAAGAATGAAGAACAAAAACACATTCAAAAATAATGTTGGTAATCACCGGGGACATTAATCACACACAAACCAGAAAAATCAGAATGTTAAATGATGAAGAGTTCACCGAATAGTTTTTGATTTGGAAAGGTTGCTTCTCCTTCTGACAGAGTCTGGGACTAAAGGTCATAATCTCAGAGTAAGGGGTTACCCATTAGAGACAGAGATGAGGAGGAATTTCTTCTCTGAGAGGTTTGAGAATATGAGAAGTTCCTTACCACAGAGGGTTGTAGAAGTTATGCCATTAAGTATATTCAAGGCTAAGATAGACAGATTTTTAACCAATAAGGGATTCAAGGATTATGACAAAAAGGCATTTGAGGATTATTACCTCAGCTGTGATCTCATTGAATAGCATAGCAGATCTGATGGGGCTGAATGACTTTTTTCTGCTCCTACACTTTATATCCTTACAATGCAGTTTCTTAAATAGCACATTCTGAAGCCAGAATCAAGATTAGAGTGGTGCTGGAAAAGCACAGCAGGTTAGGCAGCATACAAGGAGCAGGAAAAATCGACATTTTGGGCAAAAGCCCTTCATCTGATGACGGACTTTTGCCTGAAACATCGATTTTCCTGCTTCTCAGATGCTGCCTGACCTGCTGTGCTTTTCCAGCACCACTCTAATCTAGATTCTGATCTCCCCCATCTGTAGTCCTCACTTTCGCCTACATTCTGAAGCCAACCAGAGAGCAAGGGTCTGGTCAAGTGCAGTGAGATTGAATTAATTAATACCTTGAGGTGGAGCATCATTACCACAGAAAGCTGTTGGGGCCATGATTAATATGATTAAGTTTTGCATTCAGTTCCAAAGAGAAAAATATGTGTCCAACAGTTGTATTTTAAACTGAAGTCAGGGCAATTATGAGGGCATAGCAACAGAGCTAGGTAAATTAAACTGGTAAAATAGGTTAAGGGAGAGATCAATTGAGTTGGAACAGCAGAACCTGAAGATATTGCAAAGAAAAGATACATTCCAACAAGAAAGATAAATTGTAAGGACCAGTCACATCATCTGCTATTCATTATGCATAAAAAATTAAAGATGCATCAAACTAAAATAAAATGCCTACAATTCTGCAAGACAAACATAGAAACATGGAAAATAGGTGCGTTCGGCCCTTTAAACCGACATGACTATTCAAATTGGTCAGGATTCCTGATGAAGGGCTTTTGCCCGAAACATCACCTTTCCTGCCCCTCGGATGCTGCCTGACCTGCTGTGCTTTTCCAGCACCACACTGTCTATTCTAATCTCCAGCATCTGCAGTCCTCACTTTTGCCTGTGCAATTTCAGTACCCCCTTCCAGCTTTTTCTCTGTACCCCTAGATCCCTTTAGCCACAAAGGCCATGCCCAGCTCCCTCTTGAATATATCTAATGAACTGTGGCAAAGAATTCCACAGGTTCACAATTCTGAGTGAAGAAATTCTTCTTCATCTCAGTCCTGAATGGTTTATCCATTATTTTTAAACTGTGACCCCTAGTTCTGGACTTTCTCAACATTGGAAACATTTTTTTCTCACATCTAGTCTGTCAAGTCCCATCAAGATTTTATATATTTCTATGAGATGCCCCCTTCTTTCTTGCAAATTCCAGTGTGTACAAGTTCAGTCAATCCATTCTTTTTTCATATGACAGTTCTGCCATCCCAGGAATCAGTCTGGTCAACCTTCACTGGACACTCTCAATAAGAGTTCCTCATACTAGGAGACCAAAACTACACACAATACTCAAGGCCTGGCCTCACAAAGGTCAAGATATCCCTATTCCAATAATAAAATTGTCCCACTGTGAAGGCCAGCATGCCATTAGCTTTCGTCACTGCCTACTGCACCTATATGCCAACCTTCTGCAACAGATCCACCATGACACTCATTGCACCTTGCCTTTTCCTAAGTGGCAGGTCAGAAGATTATACAGTAGGGAAGAAAAGCAGTAAAGAATGACTGACAGATTAGTTGGGGGGGGAAATTAGAACATGAAATAAGGATAGAAAGAAATATAAAAACAGATTGAGTTTCTTTGCCTACCTAAAAAGAGAAAAGGCTAAAAAATGAACATGGAGAACTAATACTGAAAAAAAGGAAATGGCAGCTGAACTGAACGTGCATTTTGTATCTCTCTATAATGTAGAGGATACAAATAACATAACGGTAACTGTAGAAATTAAAGGGAAGTGAAACTGACCAAATGTTTTGGAGTTGCAACTAAACAAGTCCCAAGCTCTGAAGGATTTTATTATCAGACGTTAAAAGAATGGAAAAAGAGATAGTTGTTGGATTTCACTTTGAAAATGTCCTTTCATTTGGGTAAGATTCCATTTTATTCAGAAATATCTTTGATATAATGGGAGGAAATCTGAAAGTAACAAATTACAAGACAGTTAGCTTAACATCATCACAGGCTCTAAGCTATTGCTAAAGCAGCTTGCTTAAAGAAATTCATGGTATCAAGAGAGGGTCATGAAAGGCTTTTTGAAAGGAAAGTTATGTTTAACCACTTTATTGGAGTTGGAGCAGTTTTTGAAGAAATAACATAAGCTATGTATAACGAGGAAGTGACAGGTATACAGTACCTGCATTTCCAGAATAGATTTGAGAAGACGCGACATCAAAGGTCACTGCAGAAATTAAATCTTATGTCAGGGGTGACAAATTAGCATGGATAGGACATTGTCTAGTTAACACAAAATGAAGAGTAGACATAAGTGGGTCTTTTTCTAGTTGATAAAAAGTAATGAATACTGTGCCACAGAGCTCAGCAATGGGGCCTCAATTTTTTATAATGCATATAAATTACTTGGATGTAGAGCGTAAAGATTGGGTTGTTAAATTTATTGTTGATACAAGATAGATAGGAAAGAAGACAAGGAATTTGCAAAAATATATGGATAGGTTAACTAAGAGAGCAAAGAACAAATGAAATATAATTTGGGAAAATTGTGCATTTCACTGAAAAAAAAGAAAAAGAAATTTCTCATCTAAATGGTAAGGGATTGCAGAGTTCCAAGATACAGAGAGATCTGGGAATCCAAACATATTAATTGCAGACTTTTGTAATGCAGGTATAGAATGTTAATGCTTCATACAAAGGGAATGGGATACATCGGAAGGAACATTGTACAAGTCATTGATGAGACTGCATCTGGAGTACAGTGTGCTGTACTCGTCTCCATTTTTAAGGAAGAATGAAAATGAATTGGAAGCATTTTGAAGATTATTTACTAGACTAAGACTTGGAATGGGTGGACTATGTTATTACGAATTGCTGGAGATGCTAGACTTATATCCATCGATGTTTAGAAGACAAGAGGAAACTTGATTGAAACATATTTGATCAGATAGTATGAAATCATATGTGGAAGTCTCAACTAAGGATCTTCCACTTCAGACAGAAATGACGGTCTTTTTGCTCGCTGAGGATCATGAGTTTTTGATGTGTAACATCTCTTAGCATATGTGGGAAATACCATTACTGGGTATGCTAAATGTCAATATCATGGCATGTGACCCAATGGTATCACTCTCTCAATCTCCATTTTACTGAGTCCTGTTCTCTTGCAGCATGACATTCTGAGGGTAACATGCTACTGTACGTATCAATTACTTAGCTTGAGCCCAGACACAGACGTGCCTGTGGTTGTGGTGTACATATGTAGATGTGAAGAGCCGTATGTTAGATAGAGTGATTCTTATCATGTGATATTTCTCTTTCTTGAAAGGCATCAAAAGCAATCTCTTCAAGTATCCTTAAGGCATAGGTAGATAGATTTCCAGTAAACAAGGGAGTGGAATATTTAGGTGGTAGGACAGAATGCTGCGTTATTAAACCAGCCACAATCTTATTAAGTGGTGAAACGAGGCTTGAGGCCCAGCTCCTAATTTCCTCATTTATATGTATATGAATGTACAAATTGTACATTGAACTAGGTCAGAAAAATGACATTTCATTAAATATGCATCAGGAATTATCCTTAATGATTGGTAAATGTCAAATAATAAAAACCTCAGTGATAGGAGCAGGTGTAGGCTGCTTGAACCGTACTCTGCACCAAAGTGATTATGGCTCATCTTCCATTCCAACTCCGCTTTCCTGCTCTTTCCCCCATCCCTGAATTCCCTTGGCATCCAAAGATTGATCAGAGTGAATAGGATATTTCCAAAGAGAGCTAGTCAGAGGTGGAGAAACATTTTGTTAGGAAATGGTTAAAGAAGAATCAAAGTAAGGAAAATAGTTGACGATGCAAGCTAAACCAATTCTTGGGAATATGAGCTTGCATGCCAGGATATATTTCATCAGCATAATCACAGTATCAAAGACCATTAAGTGTAAGGAAGTAAACAGTAGGCGTGCAGAAACACGCTGAACAGTGGGAATTGGACTATGGCACGGATACAAATTAGAAGCAATTAAGATCGGAAACAGATGTGCAGGTGGATATACTGATGAGCAAACCCAGTAAAGTGAAGAGTTCATAGAATGGCATGAATGCTATAAATAAGTAAAAAGTGTGTATAGGAGAAGCTGTAAAAGGCAAACAGCAGAAGTGCTCGAGAATCAAATAAATGCTGTAATTACAGAGAACATGTATCTCTCAGCATAATTGATGAGAGATTATTTCTCAATAACCCTGCAGTGATTATACTGTTATGGCTGATATGATTGTGAGACAATGACCATGCATCAGAGGTGACGGATGCACTGACAGCCAATGTCAGCTCAGAAACAGACACAAAACTGAATGAAGCAGAAACGAAGGGAAAGGTAGTGAAGCTGCAGGGAGGATCATCTCAAGGCTTTTATTAAAGTTAGAAGCCTGTCAGATTTCACCTGTTCTTGAAACTAATGATGCCATTGAACCCTTCATTGTACAATGTTGTTTCAGATAACCGTTAACCTGAAAAGTGCAAAAATGGTGTAAAACTTATGTCGTCAATTCTTGATGAGTGAATAATCTTGTATGCCACACAGTTGTTCTCACTTATCCTGATTCACATCGACACAATATGGGCAATTTACGATGACATGATGGTAATTTATTGACAGCATCACCGCAGTAGGTAACATCATGATAGAGTGATACAAGCTGTGATGGAATGTTTCTGTGTGGAAAATGAAACCTTCCTCCCCCCATTTCAGGCACCCATTGTCAGCACTGAAAACACTTGCATTATGTAAGGCACGGTTAATTGCAGAATAAACCTCCCACCTCAAGTCCCAGTCTCACATTAGGCTGTCTCCAACTGCATTAGTGAGACCTTTTACAAATCCTTCGGCTATCAGTGACTTTTCTAAAGGAGCTGTTAGTGCCAGATAATGGCAGGTACCAGAGATTTACTGTTCTCTGTCCACATCCACTCAAAAAAGTGGACTCAGGAAACCAAAAGGCATCTTTCTCACATCGAATAGAATGAAGACGCTTTCATGCATCACGTGACCTGGATTCAGGTGCCCAACGTAAAAGGCCAGTCTTATCATCCAAAATCCTATTTTCAATATTGAAACCAAAAGGTTCATTGTGCATTTTAATAGAGCTAATTAACTTCAGCTCAATTACTTTTCCAAGAATCTAGTTAATGTGTATGGTGTCCAGAGTGAAATAGGTTATCTTCTAATCTCTGGTGTTGCTTGAAGTTTTGTAATTATAAGTGTGTAAGAAATATCTCAGAAGTACCCAACTTAGATCCTATCTTGAAGAAGTTGCAGAAATTCTGGGTGTCAGTGTTTCAGCTTGGAACTTTGAAAGATTTGGATGTGAGAAAGACTTTTAAAAATGAAGATTTGACCCCTCTATAACTATTAATAATGAGAAAAACAGTCACGAACACTAAAACTTACCTGAAATGCTCAGCCCTGCCTCTAAAGTATTTGTGTTAGTTGATACTCTCACTTCAGTCCATCGCATACGCTGGAAGTTTAACTGTCTCCAGTTGAATGGATGCAAATGATGCTCATCGGAATTATTGTATCATTGAAAGCTGACTGGAATATTAACTTGGCAGACACAGCTGTGCCACTTCAGAAGCTCGTGAGAGAATGATTTAACCCTTGCACCAATTTGGAATTAATTTTTGCAATTAACATACAATTGTACATCCCTATCCTGCTTTAGCTGTATTCCTTTGTGAGAATTTGGTACCATCTTCAAAGCCAAGAATTTCTCTGACTATATATATTTTATATTCATATTCGTGAGATATATATTTTGCATATGAAGTGACCTTATGTAACAGTGGTAAATAAACATTCCCCAAAAGAGTGCTGTAATATATTGTCTAAGGTACATCCAATTCTTCTTCCCACTTGTGCTCTTGTTATAATATTCATTTGGGGATATGAACATTCATCGGTAGGGCCAACATTTATTAGCCTTTCTTGGTGTGCTGTGTTCCTATACTACTAATGTAAGAAGTAAATCAACCACGTTGGTGTTACATTGGAGTCAAACACTGGCCAGACTAAGTAAGGACAATGAACCAGTCCACTTTTAACAATTTGCTAACTTCATGGTTATGTTTCTGACATAGTGGGTGGAATCTTGTTGAAGTGTCAAGGGTCTCAGACTTTGGAGAACAAATGAGAGACTGTGCTGCCCACTTCCAGGCAAGGGCTTCTGAATCTCATGCCAACTAGGAAACAGTGAGGCTATTCGGATTGGGGGCACAGGGCAGATGTCCAGCAAGTACTGCTAGCCAATCAGAGGCCAGCAGTCAGCTAGCACCAATTAATGCTGCCAGAAGAGCATCGCTGGAGTTTTACAATGAGGAGGACTCAGCATTAACACAAGTGATTGGTGTGGTGGGTGGAGGCTGATTGTTGGGGTTACAGATAATGGGGATGGGAGAGGGGTGTCATTAGCAAGGGCAGATGGAAAGCTCCAACAGGAACCCTATGGCCAATGTGTAGTTTCTCATTCAGACACCAAATACCTTTTATTGGCCATGGCGACTGGCCTATCTGCAGTTGGGTTAATCCCAATGGTGATAGGGTGAGACCCTGATGCGCTGCTTAATTTGTCACATAAAGGCCTCAGTTAGTGGTGGTGTGGGGAGGTGGACCATGGGCTTTCTCACTCAGATGTTCATCTAAGCAGACGACAGAAAGCAGCAGGGTTTAATGCCCTGATTAAGTGCCTTTCCAGCTTCCGAACTCACCAACTCCAGGAGCAGAAGATTCTATCCTATATTTCAATCTTAAAGGAAAACTAAGTACAAACTGCTATAGGGGAATCTAAACACATGTTCACGTGCATGACGAGTCCATGAAACCAGTTTGCTTATTCCAGATCAATATGTAAGCACAGCTCCAACTGCTGTGGCTGACATTTCAATACTGAAGGCAGCAAGGGAACTGTATATTCAGGGTTTCTTTCACACCATACTTTGACAAGGATAAATATCTTGCTTGAGTTTGAGTGACTCATGTTGGACAATACATATGTGTGATCATTGGATGGGTGAGTAACAGACTGACCTGAATATTATTTGTCCTTTTCTCTGGTTGTATTGATGATCACACAGTTCATCGATGTGAAAGAGCACAATAAGCAGAAAAAACACTTGTTGAACTTATATACAAACTGACATAGACAAGAAAGTTGCAAAGGGCTTCACAGGAGCATAACTGCTGAGGTAAAGAAGGAGACATGAGGAGTATTGCCCTTGGTCAACAAGAGAGTGAATGTAAATGGTACATGAAGAGTAAGAGTTAAAGATGGACAGTAAGGCATTTCCAGAACTTGTGGAGGATTGTTGAAGGAAATATTGATAGTGATGGGATGTGTGGACTCGTGGATATATATGTGGAAACAGAAGATGGATTTCTTAAATGTTAGTTTGCTCAAATATGACAATCTGATGGAGATACAAGCAATCTGTGTTCCAATTGTGAACAACGCAGAAATGGTAAAAACATTCATACCTAAAACAGCAGATTCTTTAACTGCCATCAGGCTCCGACAGAGCAACAGGAAACCTGACTTGAATCTCACAGCTGCTGCGGGGCTGTCTCAGGAACCAGGGAACTCAGCATTGAAACTAAAAGTGGAGTTGCTGGCTCTACCAGGTAAAGGGATGCATTCACACTTACCAGAACCAGGACTGAGACTCTTCAATGATGCCTTTGATTCAGCACTTATACTCGTCATTATTTCATTCTCCCACTCCCCAGCTCCAATCTCTCACTAGTCCTCCAAATCACTGGCCTCTTCCGAACTCAGGTCTCCAAGGTTGTTAGTGTTTCCAGCTACAAATCTGGTCACTGACATTCTCTATTCCATGTGTCAGGCTGTCCATTTAGGTGAGTCCCAGATGAAAGACTAAGCTATAAAATGTTAAGGGGGCTCTGGCATTAAAATCAGAAAGATCTTCATGTTTCCTTCTGGGATAGAATGGTCAAGAAGGCATATGGTATGCTTGCCTTCATCGGACAGGGTATTGAATATAAGGGCTGCCAGATCATGTTATAATTGTATAAGACTTTGGTTCAGCCGCATTCAGAATACTGGGTACATTCCTGGTCACCACATTACCAAAAGGATCTGGGCACTTTGGAGAGGGTGCAGAGAAGGTTTACGGCCTGGTATGGAAGGTGCTAGCTATGAAGAGAGGCTGAGTAGGTTAAGATTGTTTTCATTAGAGAAAAGGAGATTGAGGGTGGAACCTGATTGAGGTCTACAAAATCATGAAGGGTGTAGACAAGGGAGATAGGGATAAGCTTTTTCCCAGGGTGAGGAATTCAATAACGAGAGGTCATATATTCAAGGTGAAAGGTGAAATGTTTAAGGGGGATATACACAGCAAGTACTCTGCACAGAAGGTGGTAGGTGCCTGGAATGCATTGCCAGCAGACATAATAGAGGCAGGCATGGTAGATTCATTTAAGATGATTCTGGACAGATGCATGAGTAGGTGGGGAGCAGAGGGATACAGCTTCTTAGGAATTGGGTAATAGGTTTAGGCAGTGGATTTGGATCAGCTCAGGCTTGGAGGGCCTAAGGGCCTGTTCCTGGGCTGTAAGTTTTCTTTGTTCTGGGTTCTCTAGCCATTCATAATCTTAGTTGCATTTCCTCTGACTTCTGCTCAATATCAAAGCTGCAGAAATAGGTCCTCCTCAGATTTAGCAAGTAATTTTAAACAATGTTGAATTGTGGAATCTTGGAGTTTTTTTCTCTCTCTGTATTCTTTCATGTGATGCTAGCTGGCCAGCATTTATTGCCCATCCCCAGCTGCTCCTGAGAAGTTGATGGTGAGCTGTCTTCTTGAACTGCTGCAGTCCACCTGCTGTTGGTTGGCCCATAATGCCATTAGGGAGGGAATTCCAGGATTTTGACCCAGCGACAAGGAATAGTCAGGATGGTGAATAGCTTAGAGGTGAACTTGAAGGTGATGGTGTTCCCATGCATCTGCTGCCCTTGTTACTCTGGATGGAAATGATCGTGGATGTGGAAGGTGCTGTCTGAGGATCTTTGTTGAATTTCTGCAGTACATCTTGTAAATAGTACACACTGGTGCTCCTGGTCAGTGGTGAAAGGAGTGGATGTGGAGCCAGTCAAGTGGGCTGTTTTGTCCTGGATGCTGTCAAGTTTTTTGAGTGTTGTTGGGGCTGCACCCATGCAGACAGATGAGGAGTATTCCATCACACTCCTGAACTCATGTCTTAGAGATAGTGGAGAAGCTTTGGGGAGTCAGGAGGTGAGTTGCTCACTCACCACAGTATTCCCAGCCTCTGACCTGCTCTTGTAGTTACTGTGTTATGTGGCAAGTCCAGTTGAGTTTCTGGTCAATGATAATTCCCAGGATGTTGATAGTGGGGGATTCAAAGATGGTAGCACCACTGAATGTCAAGGGGTGGTGGTTAGATTCTCTCTTGTTGTTGATAGTCATAGCCTGACATTTATGTGGCACAAATGTTACTGCACAGTAATGGTCACTGTACAGAAGGAGAGCATTGAGCCTATGGATCTCATGCTATCTCTCCAAAAGTTCAAGTTCACTAGGTCCACTTGTCCTTACCCCATAGCTCTGCAACTGTTTTTGCTTTATACGTTTACATCTTTCTGAAAGTCAGACAGAGCTTTCCAGATAAGAACCACAGTCATTGCATGACAGTACTGCAACCTTAAAATGTGTCAGGAAATATAACATAATACCTTTCACATCACCCAAACTGTTTTTGCAAACTCCTCCCTTGGAAATTGATCCTAAAATGGAAGAGACAGGAAATAAAATGGAGTAGAGGAAATGGAGAAAATGGTAGAAGTTGAAAATGAGGCTATATCAAAGTTTGTGAATTGCTTTACTTTATCACCTTGCTAAAGTTAGGGAGTAACATTTCTGCGGATGCTTGGAAAGTGTGCCATTTCATTCTGTGAATAATCAACTTAGAAGATGAGGCTGCCTGTCACTGGAATTTTCATTTACTTGAATTATATACAGTTCAGTTCAGAGGACCTGCTACGTAATGGGAGTTTAAACATTTACTGAAACTCACAAAATTGATGTAACCATTATTAAACTGTGAAAACCAAAGTGTTGAGAAAGATTTCCACTGGTAAGATTCCATTCTCTTTTCCAGCCTAATATATGGAACCATCATCTCTCCATACGCCTGCATCCTTCAGGAAACTTCCCTTATTTCGAGATAAGCCCCTGTATATTGCAAGGTACAAACTGCAGTTCATGATATAGTATTGCATGCAGAACATCAATGCTAATTTGAAATTTACAAAGCTATTTAGTGTACAGAATAATTTTCCATCCGCTGTTAAGAAATATATTGTCAGCAATAATACAGTGCCCGAGGAGGAGTGCTGAGTAAATTGAAGCTGAAGGATGCTATAACTTTTTAATAAGCAACTGCTAACATAACATGATGACAGTCAATAATAGCATAGCTTGAATTCTTATTTTTTTCCTTATTATCTGAAGTGTGATTCATGCACAGTCTTAGCAACACAGCAGTAATGGACCCCAAATAGTTAACTTCTAGTTAGATTATCCACTGCACTGAAAAAGCGCATCTCCGAGGGAGAAAGAATCATTTTTGTTTTGCCACATTGCCAGCTGACGTCTACTTTTCCCCTGGAGGAGCAAAAGCCTTTGAAACACAATTTGATTTGTTGTTGCATGCTGTTAATTGTTTGGCTACTGTGTTGCTGAAAATATAAAACAGTGCTTAGGCAGCAACAAGAGGTCAAAGAAAAATTGTTGGGAAAAAATAAATATATAAATAACTGAATGTCAAAGTAATCTTCGCAATAAGAGGTGAAATTGTTCAGTTCCCAAGTGTTTGTCTATTACTGCTTTGAAAGGTATACTTATCACCACAACGATGCATTACCTATCATGTTATCTGCAGCTTCTCAGTGAATTCTATATGATTGAACTCTCAGTCAGGCGCCAGAGACAGGAAGGGGTAACCGCAATATCATGAACCCCTGTTCTTTTGATCAAAGTCCCTTGATGAGTCAGACTGCTTACAAAACACAGGAATGGAACAGCCACACAAGAGATGGAAAGAAATCCTGGACCTTATTGCTGCCTGTGTCCTTGGTGTGTCTTTCTTGATGAATATTCCGCTGCAAAGGTCATACCTTCATTTAATTTCATTCACCATATGCTCAAAACTTGAATTGCAGTAGTTCTGGCAGGTTCTGCTTAGAGTTAAATAAAAGTTGTATGGAGCTGCCACTCTGGATAGCTATTAATGCTGCTTTGTTTTTCAGCTGGACTTGTCTGAAGTTTTACTGTCCACCAGAATGCCTAACATTACTGATGGATATCATTTATGGAATCAGTCCTTCCATCAGAATACAAGAACTCTCCTGGTTCCGCATGCAAAGTCTTCATGGGCAAACAGTGCTTGGAGCTAATGGTATGGAAATCTATCAGTTTGACCAACATGCAATGGGAGTAGGATTTCAAAATTGCACCATCTGGTTCCTGGTTGGATAATTCGCAACCACGTGGTGACTTAAAATTTCAACTGACTGAGTCAAATGAATGAATGGCTTGGGAGAAGCTGGACTTGAGTCAACTACCTGAAATATTATCCAGGGATTGTATTTGACAGGGAGAAGCAAGTCATGACAGAATTAGCTCTGCCAGATAGAAAAAAAAGAGATGCCAGTAAAGAGCCTGCAGTTGGTCTCAATATCTTTAAGGGATGGAAGAAGTAAATCAGTCAGCATTCCCACTGCAGATCAATATCCGATGATTTCTATTGGGAAGTGGCAAAGGGGATGGAAAGTGTGGATAGATTTCAGGCTCAGTTGTGGTAAATCTTGTGTCTGATTTGTTTGCCAAGATTTTGTGTTGATTCCTCATCTGCTTGTTGAGTTCATGGTAAGTGGTTAACTGGCCACGAAAATCATCAATTCAGTTATTCAAGAGATGTAGCAATAGAGGGAGCTCAGCAATAACCTCCTCAGTGAGGCCCAGTTTCGGTTCTGCCAGGGGCAGTCAGCTCCTGACCTCAACACAGATTTGGTTCAAACATGGACAAAGAAGCTGAATTTGGCAGGTGAGGTGAGAGTGACAGCCCTTGACATCAAAGCTGCATTTGACTGAGTATGGCATCAAGGAGCCCAAGCAAAACTGAAATCAAAGCATATTGGGGGCAAACTCTACAGTGGTTAGAGTCATACTTAACACATAGGAAAATGCTTGTGGTTGTTGGAGGTCAGTCATGTCAGTTCCAGGTCATCTCTACAGGAGTTCCTCAGGGTAGTGTCCTCGGCCCAACTGTTTCATAAAGTCCATCACAAGGTCAGAGGTGAGG
Organism: Chiloscyllium punctatum; assembly: GCF_047496795.1. NCBI lineage: Eukaryota > Metazoa > Chordata > Chondrichthyes > Orectolobiformes > Hemiscylliidae > Chiloscyllium > Chiloscyllium punctatum. The sequence goes on along the minus strand of NC_092761.1, from coordinate 63,517,097 downwards.
ATGCTCACCAATCATTGCTCAATGTTCAGCACTATTCACAATTCCTCAGACACTGAAGCATTCCATGCCCAAATACAACAAGATCTGGATAATATCCAGGCTTGAGTTGACAAGTGGCAAGTAATATTCCCACCACACAAATGTCAGGCTATGACCATCGCCAACAAGAGACAATCTAAACACACATTCATATCACAGAATCATAGAATCCCTATGGTGCGGAAGTAGGCCCTTCAGCCCAACAAGTCCACACCAACCCTCTGAAGAGTAACCCACCCAGACTCATTCCCCTACCCTATTAGCCTATATTTACCCCTGACTAATGCTCTTAACCTACACATCCCTGAGCACTATGGACAATTTAGCATGGCCAATTCACCTAACCTGTACATCTTTAGATCGGGGAGGAAACCATAGCACCCGGAGGAAACCCACGCAGACAGGAGACAATGTGCAAACACCACAAAGACAGTTGCCAGGGGTTGGAATCGAACCCAGGTCCCTCATGTTGTGAGGCAGTAGTGCTAACCATTGAGCCACCGTGCCACCCATTCACTGGTGTTACCATCACTGAATCCCCCACGATCAACATCCTGGGAGTTATCATTGATGAGAAACTTAACTGGAATCACCACATAAACACAGTGACTACAAGAGCAGGTCAGATGCTAGGAATACTGTGGTGAGTAACTCACCTCCTGACTCCCAAAAGCTTGTCCATCATCTATGGGTCACAAGTCAGGAGTGTGATGGAATACTCCCCACTTGCCCGGATAAGTGCAGCCCCAACAACACTCAAGAAGTTTGACACTACCCAGGACAAAGTAGCCCACTTGGTTGACACCACATCCACAAGCATCCACTCCCTCCCCCATTGACACTCAGTAACAGTAGTGTGTATTATCTACAAGATGCACTGCAAAAATTCACCAAAGATTCTCAGACAGTACTTTCCAAACCCAAGACCACTTCCATTTAGATCGGCAAGGGCAGCAGATACATGGGAACACCACCACCTTCAAGTTCCCCTCCAAGCCACTCACCATCCTGACTTGGAAATATCGCTGTTCCTTCATTGTCACTGGGTCAAAACCCTGGAATTCACCCACTAATGGCATTGTGGGTCAACTCTCAGCAGGTGGACTACTGCGGTTCAAAAAGGTATTTCAGCACCACTTTCACAAGGGCAACTAGGGATAGGCAATAAATGCTGGGCCCAGCCAGCAACACACACATCCCGCTGAAAAAAAATGAGTAAATAAAAAAAAAACAGGAGCAGCTGCTAACTTTTCAAAGATACTGACCCTCCACAGAGTAATCCACCCAGACACATTCCCCTACCCTATTACTCTACATTTACCCCTAACTAGTACAACTAACCTACAGACCCCCAGAACAACTTAGCATAGCCAATTCACTTAACCTGTACATTGTCAGACTGCAGGAGGAAACCTATGCAGACAGGGTAAATGTGCAAACTCCACACAGACAGTCACCCAAGGCTGGAATTGAACTCTGATCCCGAGCATTGTGAGGCAGCAGTGCTAACCCCTGAGCCATCATGCCACCCCATAGTGAATGAAAGATAAGGATGATACAAGCAGCTATGTTTGTGAAGGCTATTTTTGTGTTGGCAGTCTAAAAGGATGCTGATTTTCTGTTTGAAAAGCAGAGGACAGAACAGATGGTACTTTTGCAGATTTAAGGAACAAAGAGGTACCAAGGTGCATCTTTCTGGTGCAAGTCAGTGCTGGAATACTCAAAGTGAAGAGAGTGATTTTCAAAGGACATTGGAAAATTTAACATGCATAGCAGTGAGAAGTGAACCTGCTGGACAGCTAGAAACAACTTGGAACTAATCTGGAATGCAACCTTCATGCATAAGTAAGCAGAGTATAAAATTAAAATATTTTGATTTTGTTAGTCAATTCAAAAGTACCTTTCCTTTAATGTTTGTTGTGGTAGATGCCATAAAGTTTTTTTATTGTATTATCTTGGTTTTAATTGTCTTTTACAGTAAAGTCTAAAAATATGAGCTCTTGTCCTTCAATTATTTCCATCAAGTTGCTGGGAAATTTATTCCTCCTTAAAGTTTATTGGTCTCTTATCGGTACACAACATGTGTATTGCTTTCATAATTTTTATTAAAGTTTTATCTTTCGAATTTATTCAGGAGCAATGTTTTGAAAAATTGTTAGGAGTTTCATCTTTCAAGATTGCAGTTGTGATAAGTATTCACTGCTACCTAATCCTCTTGGATCATCTGCCAAGATGTCTCCAACAGTGCAGAAAATGATTGTTCGTGACAGAGATGTAACTGCAAAAAAAAAATTACAGCTACCTTGGAGAAAACCAAAAGGAGACAATTTTCCATTCTCCAACTGTTCAACACAGAAATCTAATGGAAATACACCTGTCAATGCTTTGAATTTCCAATGCTCACTAAACATTCGAGGACACCTAAGCTATTCTCATGTGTCACTCCATGCTAAGTTTTTAATGTGTATTTCTTGTGCTCTGAATCTACAGAGATGCCATTTTATGTTCAGCTGGCCAAATTCTGGTTAAAATGGCTGCTTAAAGTGAGCATATGGAAATACAGGCCTGAGGAACAAGTGTTGGCTTCTGGCTCATTTAATAAGATCATGGTTGATCTGATTGCAGTCTCAGCTCATTTTCCTGTTGGCATGCCATAACCCTTGACCTTCTTGTCTGTTGAAATTCTATCTAACTCCATCATAAATAAATTTAGAGACTTAGTCCCTAATATCTCCTGGAGAAGAGAATTGCACATGCCATGATTTCACAAAAATAAATTATTCTCATCTCTGTCTTTAAAGGGATTTTGAACCATATCCTTAGTTTTAGTCCAAATGTAATAAAGGTCTATTCTGCTAGGCCTCACCCTCTATCAATTACAGTCATAGAGTCATAGAGATGTACAGCATGGAAACAGACCCTTCAGTCCAACTTGTTCATGCTGACCAGATATCTTAACCTAGCCCAGTTTGCCAGCACTTGGCTCATATCCCTCTAAATCCTTTCTATTTATATACCCATCCAGAAGCCTCTTAAGTGCTGTATTTGTACCAGCTTCCAACACTTACTCAGGCAGCTCATTCCTACACACACCACCCTCTTTGTGAAAAAGTTGCCCCTCAGGTCCCTTTTATATCTTTCCTCTCTCACCCTAAACCTAGTTCTGGACTTCCCCACCCCAGGGAAAATACCCTGGGAAGTCCAGGGTAAATTAGAGAGGGTTTGTTTCAGGGATGGATCAATGTTCTATATTTTCTACATAGCAGCTGGCATTGCACTCAGATGTCATGACCTGTAGCAATGAAACTAATGGCAATATACATTTAATTACTCCAAAATGTCATTCACTTCATGTAAGATTTCCTGAGAATTTGGAAAAGGAAGGACAAAAAGGTTTTTACATATCACTCAGAAACAACCCCAAAATGTTGTGTAAAGTAATTTATTTATTTGTAATACAGCGCTGTGTTGAGCTGAATGTTAATTTCTCAAATTCACCTTGATTACATGATCAGATCGTCTTACCTGGATCCTACACAAAAATATTTTATGTTGTATTTTTCATTGAACATTAAGTAGCATTTGAAGAGTTTATTGTGATATGAGTTAATCTTTCTTTATAAGTGTCTACTTTATCATATAATGTCTTGTTTCCCAGCATTATCAATTTTTAAAAACTATTTTTACTGTCAAGACCTGATTTTCCAGCTTTTTCTCTTTTTTGAGTTGCTGTCCCCATCTCACATTCACTTCTGACAGATTCCAGTTTCCTCTTGAGACTTTATCTTGATCATCAATGCCTTTACGAAAATCAACAATTCTCAAATGTGGTGGCCTTGACATCAGTGTAATCTCCTGAACCTCTGAAATGTGATACATGTAGATGTTGTGGACCTTTGTTTTCAACAGCTTTAGCGATACATATGAGTTAGGGGCAGGAGTGAGTCATTCGGGCCCTTGATCCAGTTCCACCATTAATAACATCATGACTTCTGTCTGTGTCCTACACACTCTCGCCTGGCCATACACCATAATCTGCAAGTTTGTTGCCAATTAAGAATCTATCTATTGATTATTGACTGCATTTTAAGTGGTGACCAGAGCCCAACATCTCCTGTAAACATTGCATGTGAAACTGTCTGTACTTGCAAGGGGCTCCCATCAGCAATTAATTACATTCTGGTCTGTTGAAAGGAGAAGAGTCTGGATGAACACAAGTTGAGATTTTCACTGGGCTCCTAAGAGGTAGGTGAAGGTTGGGGATTGAGAGGTTTGACAGGGGTTAATGTGAAGTGGAAGGCGAATGCAAAATGTAAAACAGGCCCACGTGACTGAAGTTATTAACTGAATTTTATGCGGTAAATGGAGGCAACACCCTTAAAAGTTGGGAGTGAATCTGTCTGCTCTTACAAGACTCAATCTGTAACTATCGAGGCGAAAAGTGTGGTGCTGGAAAAATATAGCCAGTCAGGCAACATGTGAGGAGCAGGAGAGTCGAGGTTCCCAATGAAGGGCTTATGCCTGATACGTCAACTCTTCTGCTTCTCAGATGTTGCCTGACTGGCTGTGCTTTTCCAGCAGCACACTCTTCGATTCTGATCTCCAGCATCTGTGGTCCTCACTTTCTCCTCAATCTGTAGCTATTGATAACATTAGTTGCTTTAAGGTGGGACGTCTACAACATTTGAAGAAGAGGAACTCTGATGAAGTTAAGTGCAGCTTCTCACAAGGGCTAGGCTGGCAGGCTCCACAGAGGAGGGTGGCTGATGGAGACTGAGAGGATTTTGGTGTAGGGGAGAGGTGAAATACAGCATGAAGGGGGAGGGGAATGCACAAAATGTAAAACAGATCAACTTGATTTAAGCCATCACAAAAATAGGCTCAATATAACCAAACTTTGTGAGAGATAGGAGGGTGTAAGCCAATTGAAAAAAAGCTAAGGAGTTAAGGAAAATAAGTTTGCTGTTACTGTCTTATTATTTGAAAGGAACTGATTGACCAGATGTGGGCATTTGTAGTGCACACGGCTGTTACTAGGAATCCAGAAATGGTACATCTATCACACCAGAACTGGTGTGAGCAAAGCTGAAGCAGTTCTGGAGAAGTGCGCCATTTTTGGCAGTGCTCATGGAACTTAGGTTAAGGAGGAGCAGTTGTCAGATGAGAACTAGTGATTAATCCTTAAAAAAATAGAGCTGGAATTCTATCTGAGGCAGTTAGAGCTTTATATACACCGAGCGGCATATATACTGAATCGCATATCCCATAGGTCTAAGGGTCTATTTTTGTAGCATCTTCTGTTTGATATGAAGTTGCTGATGTATATAGACTGCAATTGTTTAATTCATGACTAATTAATGTTGCTTTTTGAGTCTAATGGTTAAAATAAAAGTTCTAAAATGTGAAATCTTTGAGTGGCTTTCCCATTTTAGGTTTTTGGGATTTAGTTCTTTTGGTTTACCTGTTTATTTATTCTTCAACGTGTTGTGGGTGTCACTGGCAAGACCAGAATTTGTTGGCATCCCTAATTTATCTTTAACTGCGTGGCTTGTGAATTTCAGAAGAACATTAGGAGTTAACTACATTGCTTTGGGTTTGGAGTTACATGTGGATTCCTTTCTTGAAAGGACATTCATTAATCAAATGGGTTTTTATTGGAATCAATGATAGTTTCATAGTGAGACTGGTTTCATATGCCAGATGTTATATTTTGAATTTAAGTTCAACCTGTTGCCGTAGTGGATGTTGAAATGTTATTCCCAGGGCATGACCTTGGGCCTCTGGATTACTATTCCAGTGATACTAAGAGTATGTCACCAATTTCTTGAGGAATATTGAACATCCATCAATACCGGAAAACATTATTTAGGGGTGTTTTGACTGGAATGAGATCAGCCAGATGGATTTCATTGAATATGAGTTCCCTAACTGGGGCTGTTAACCAGGCCCAATCAGGACCCCTGTTTGACAGACATAAACAGGAGCATCAGAGATTCTGCTCAAGCTGGTTCTGTACTAACTAGTCAGTGTCTTATATTATGCGCATGTAAATAAAGGGTGATTTGGTGATGGGAATACAGTCTTTGTGGAGTTATTGCAAGGGGGTTCAGTTTTATAACTATCTTTCTGACTAGTTCCAGAATGGAGAGAATATGTCCAGTTGTTTAAGCAATGAGCCACAATGGTTAGATTCATAAGGAAATGTAGGTTTTAAGAAATGTCTGCATGTGGTGCCAACTTTACATGGTTGAAAAAAATTGGCTACTGTTCGATGCGACTCACAGCAATGTAATTAAACCTGCAATTTCTAGCACCCTACTGTCTGGGCTATTGCTCTGTATGGAAATTTCACAGGTTGCTGTATGCACTTTATATGGAAATCGATTCCCTTCAGCATCAATTTTTTTTGCTGAAATGTACAATAATTACCAACCATGTCATGATGTATGCCTGGTTTTAAGAAAAATCAATGAAGCTTAAATTACAACATATATTCTTTTTTCAAAAAAAATCTATTACACACAATGTAATTTCACCTATGAAAACACCATTATATGAAATCCGTTACCAGCTGAAATGAGATTTGTTTATTAAAGAACAAATAAGCACACAATCACTTTTCTTCTTTACTCATATGGCAATGATATAGGTAGGTCATTAGACAATGAAGAACCCCTGCCCCAGCATTTCCTTCAAGAATAATTCCCTGCTAGTTAAAGGCTCTTAGACTGTTAGCCATGGTGTGAGTGAAGTATTGTTCATACACAGGTCCACCTGTCTGTTCTCTGTTCTTCTTTGTTTGAAAAACAATGCATAAGAGCTTCACACTGCTCTGACCTTCCAACCTCAGCCTCCTACACTATTCTGACAGAGTTCAGTGGAGGCTCAAGGAACCATATCATTTAATGAGACATTTTACAGCCTTCCAGACTCAGCGTTGAGTTTGACAATTTCAAATCATTAGCCACTGCGCTCATTTTTTTTTGAAAAGTTAGTGGTGGTAATGATTCTCATCTTGTTATGTACAGTTTCTTGAGGTCAAGGTTATGTCATTTTGCTTGTTCAGTTAGCACCTTCTTTGCCTGCACCATCATCCAGTTTATCACTTACACTCTCCTCCTTCCACCCTATCACAAAATGTCTTAATTTACTCTTTCTCCCTCCCTCCTTTCTCCACTTCTGCACTTTTTAAAATCTCCAACTAATTCCAGTTCTAACAGAAGCATACTGACCTGAAATGTTAATTCTAGAACAAAGAACATTACAGCACAGGAACAGGCCCTTTGGCCCTCCAATCCTGTGCCAATCCAAATCCTCTATCTAAACCTGACGTCTATTTTCTAAGGGTCTGCATCCCTCTGCTCCCTGCTCACTCATGTATCTGTCTAGACACATCTTAAATCATGCTCTCATGCCCGCCTCTACCACCTCCACTGGCAATGTGTTCCAGGCACCTACCATCCTCTGCATAAAGAACTTTCAACATATATCTCCCTTAAACTTTTCCCCTCTCACATTTGAGCTTGTGACCCCTAGTAACTGAGTTCCCTACTCTGGTAAAAAAGCTTCTTGCTATCCACCCTGTTTATACCTCTCATGATTTTGCAGACCTCAATCAGGTTCCCCCTCAACCTCCATCTTTCTAATGAAAATAATCCTAATCTACTCAACCTGCCTTCATAGCCAATACCCTTCACACCAGGGCAACATCCTGGTGAACCTCCTCTGCACATTCTCCAAAGCATCCGCATCCTTTTGGCAATGTGGCGACCAAAACTGTACGCAGTATTCCAAATGTGGCCGAACCAAAGCCAACTCTTGTACTCAATATCCCGTCCGATGAAAGAAAGCATGCTGTATGCCTTCTTGACCACTCTATCAACCTGCATTGCCACCTTCAGGGAACAATGGACCTGAACACCCAGTTCTCTCTGTATATCAATTTTCCCCAGGACTTTTCCACCTACCATATAGTTTGCTCTAGAATTGGATCTTCCAAATTGTGTCACCTCGCATTGGCCCAGATTGAACTCCATCTGCCATTTCTCCATCAACTCTCCAATCTATCTAAATACTGCTGCATTCTCTGACAGTCCCCTTCACTATCTGCTACTCCACCAATCTTAGTGTCATCTGCAAACTTGCTAGTCAGACCACCTATATCTTCATGCAGATCATTTTTGAATATCACAAACAACAATGGTCCCAACACAGTTCCCTGTGGAGCAACACTGGTCACAATTCTCCATTTTGAGAAACTCCTTTCCACTACTACTAACTATCTGCTGCTGCCTAGCCAGTTCTCTATTCATCTAGCTAGTACACCTTGACCCCATGCAACTTCATTTTCTCCATTAGCCTACTATGGAGAACCTTATCAAATGCCTTTTGTTTCTTTCTCCAGTAGTGTTATCAAAGCTGCTGGGTTTTTCTAGCACTTCTGGTTACTTTTTGGATTTCCAGGATGTGCAATAGTTTACATTTGTTTTCAAGTACTACTCTGTCATTGTTCGAACCCTAGAATCATACCACTTTTTGTTTTAGCTATTACTAAGCTGTGTGTGCTCAAAGAAAAAACAGATTCAGTACAAAGTGACTATGTTCTGATGGTTTCATGCTGCACTGTGCTAACTGTGCATCTCCCTGTTGGAGTCCAATGTTTGACCTTGTTCGTGAATTCTGTCTGTCCAGAACTTTGCACACCCATGTGATTTGACTAGTAAATTTACAACTCTTACAGACTAACACAAAGGGAAATAATGACCTGTAAAGTATGCTCAGAAAAGTCATTCACCCTGAAGAAATAATTAACATTAGTTAATATGCATGTCAGAAATTAAATAATCAGAAATATATGATTTTTAAGATACATCTCTGTCATTTTTTAAAAAAATCAATTTTCTTAGCGTATTTGACTTAATACTTCCTGTCACCATCACTTGCTGTTTGGATAAAATAAGGTGTCAGTTATGACTCAGTTGGTAGCATGTTCATCCCTGAGGTTGAAGGTTGATGGCTCTCTGTGGATCCGAGCACATAATCTAAACCAACCATTCAGTTCAGTGCTCCCACAGTGTTTCATTGTCAAAGGGCCTGTCATTTGGCTAAAAGGTTAAACCACTGCCCTATCTGCCCACCTTGGTGGTTATAAAAGATACTGTGACATAATTTCAAAGAAGCGTACAGGAGTTTTCCCCAGTGTTCCGACCAATATTAATCTTTCAACCAACTAAGGCATCATTATCATATTGTTGGTTGCAAATTAATTGCCGTGTTACTGACATTGTAACAATGACTAAACGTCAGACTTCATTGGCTATAAGGTGTTTATGAATATCTCAAGGTCATAAAATGTCCTATATAAATACAACACGTTTTTTACTGATCATCTCAGACTTTAAAAATCCAACTCTTTTATCTATGAATACATATACTAATTAACTTTAAATTAGTAACATTAAATAATTAGCAATAGGAAAAAAGAAGCACTATGATTTTGGGAACTTTCTTACCTTTAGCCCTGGATTAATTTGATTTCCTTTTGTATTTTAGATTAAAGGTTAAGTAACAACTGCTCACATCTTCAAAAATAATAATCCTTACCTTGAGATACATCTGAGCTTTTTACAATGCAGCATTGTTGCGGCATAAAGTATTACCTTAAGCCTTCAAAACTTCTTATTCTATACTCTAAACGTGTTGGGACAGCACAGTTGACTTTGTTTTAAGTTAAAACATCAAAATCTTTTCAAAAATGAACATTATAGATTTACAAAAGACTTACACATATTTGGTTATTGAATGGACATAAATAATAGAAACTCTAATAACATTTTAAAAAAATACTTAAATATACTGTTTTAGTTATTTTTATTTGAAACCGGAATGTTCACTGAAATCATTTAAATTGTTCCTCAAAGATACACGTCAGTTCTTTTCTCTCTAGATTATTTCAAACCATTGGATTTGTCCATTAATGAAATTTTCCAGTTGACTTTGATTCAAATAATTTCTGTGTTTCTATATCCCAGGAAAGAGCTAGCAAGACTTATTGGATTTTGGACATGAGCAATGCAAATTAAAAAAGGAAGTATCTGATATATATAAATTCTGGCTTGGGCTGATACATGTTGAGTAATGTTTACAACACATACCTGTAAGACTATCAAAATATGTCTCCTTGACAGTTAATAGTTTTACCATTGCAGAATCTCCTATTGTTAACATCCTGGAAATACCACTGATAAGAAACTGAAGTGGACCAACCAAATGAACACTGTTGCCACAAGACAATAAATGCTGGCTGAGTCACGAATGTCTACATCCCTGAAGGATTTTTAAAAAATGTAGTTGATTTGTTACACTTATTCCTAACCTTTACACAGGATGAAAGGGATAGTTACTTAACCAAACCTGGACAGAAGCTTTTTTTTAATTGTTTCTGTCACAAAGATTTCAGATTTCAAAATTCATGCACGAAAGGATAATTTCTACTTTAGTGCTTTTGATATAGAGTGGTGCACATTGGGGAAGTATATCAGATGATTAAATGTTGAGGATAAAATTAATGAGCTGAGAATCCAGCAGGTGATTTAAAGTCTTTAGTACTGCTTTATATTGAAAGCACAAAAATTCCCTTTGTATACCATGCAGATTATTTATAAGGAAGTTGCAGGTGAATTTTGTCCTGTATTGCTGTCCTTCCCTCTGATTATTGAAACATTTGCAGGATCATAATGGTGTTTGAGTTCCTCAAAAAGGCAATGAAGAAAAGAAACCTGATTGGTAGATAAACTTCACTTCTAATATCTGAAACAGGCTTCCTGAAGCGTCCCCTTAAGATTCCAAGAATATACTTGCAACTTATGTGCATTTCTCTCACACACAGTTCACAGCACATCAGTAAAGGAATTAGTGCAGACATGTTTGCGAAAATCATGCAGATCAATGAATGCATACTTGATATTAGCATACCATGTAAAAACCTGGCTTAACTTGACACATCTAATGATGGCATTAAGCAACACGAAGAACTCATCACCACCATCATCCTCATCACTACCAGCACTATTTAAAGTGATTGTCAAATATTTACAAGTCATTTCTTGTTTTCGTTCAGATGTGGCTGCATTAATAGACTTTTTTGGTGCTTTCCATTGTTATATAAATATTGCAAAGGTCTACGAGGAAAAGTATGGTGAGTGCTGAAGTACTTTCTATTGATTTCAAAACTCCTACCCAAACTAGTTGTTTCCAGGCAAGGGTGTGAGGTGGCCTTCCTGTTGGAGTTGTGCCTGGTTGAGAGAAAGAACTCAGGTCAAGGAGAACTGCAAGAGGAAGGTGGAGGAGGAGGAAGAAAGAATCTAATCAGGAGGCCAGACCCATCTGCAGTAGTCAGGGAGCTAACCTCTGAATTTAACCTTCTGTTCATCACTGAAATCTGCCAACTGCTGCAGCTACAACTTAAGCCTTAGCAAAGACAGCAAGTCAGCATTATATGAATGTGACTGTGGCTATGAAATTGTACATATTCAGTTCATTAATGGATGTTACTAATGATAGTGACAACATAGACTTGCAAACATTTACAGCACTGAAGAGAGCCAAATAACCCATTGTGTCATGCCAATCAACAAAGATTTTATTATACTAATCCCATTTTTCAGGATATGACCCATAGTCCTGGAGAATATGACAGTGCAAGTGATTAATTAAATTATGCTTAAATGTAGCAAGGGTTTTGGACTCAACCACCCTTTGAGGCAGCGAGTTCCAGACTTCCACTACCCTCCAAGTAAAAACATTCTTCCCAGCTTTCCTCTTTGCCTTTTTAAACTCTTATCTTCAATCTATGTCCCTGGTTCCACTAATGGAAAAAATGCTTTTTTTAGATTAGATTAGATTACTTACAGTGTGGAAACAGGCCCTTCGGCCCAACAAGTCCACACCGCCCCGCCGAAGCGCAACCCACCCATACCCCTACATTTACCCCTTACCTAACACTACTGGCAATTTAGCATGGCCAATTCACCTAACCTACACATCTTTGGACTGTGGGAGGAAACCGGAGCACCCGGAGGAAACCCACGCAGACACGGGGAGATATGCTTTCATATCCACTTGATCTGTACTCCTCGTCATCTTGTATATCACGATCATTTCATCTTTCAATGTCCATTATCAAAGGAAAGCAATGCCAGTGTAGCCAATATTTACTCATATTTCAGACACCCCCCATTCACAGAGAATCCTAGTGATTCTCTTCTAAACCCTCACGGGAATAATCATTATCCTTCCTATAATGTGGTGACCAGAACTGCATGCAGTACTCAAGCCATGGCTTAATTGGTATTTTTGTATGGTTGCAGCACAACCTGCATGCCCTTCTATTTTATTCCTCGGTTAATAAAGGCAATTATTCCATATGCCTTTTTAATCAACCTATCTAACTGCTCTGCTGCTTCCTAGGAACTTTGGACAGGTGCACCAATATTCTTCCAATCTTCAGTACTTTCCAGTGTCCTGTCATAAATAGTACAATCACTTGGCATGTGAATTTCCTCACACTTTTCTAGGTTTAATTTGTCATTTGCCACTGCTGTGCTCACCTGAGCAGTCTCTAATATCCTCCTGATTGGCAGTCAGGAACTTCTCTCTGTTGAGAACAAAATGTCCCATTTTCCATCCAAGGGTTGAATAGCGAAACAAGACTCTCGCTCATCGACAACACGAGACCTATTTACAAGGTTACCTCGATCCTCCTCACAATTTACCATCCTACCAATTTTCATGTCACCATATTACATTTTTCAGACTGAGATTCAAGAGGTGACATCGAGCCTCTCTGGAGAAGTAAAGAGAAAAGCTCCATTACAATTTTAATTGCGAAGAAAAGCAGCCAAATAAGCATAAAGGTTTTCGAGGATTGTTGTTACTATGACAACAGGTCAGAACCCTAAATTATGACAATTGTCTTCAGCCTTTAATTCAATCTGTATTTCAAAAAAATAAGTGGACTGCTATGAAGAGAGAAGGCAGAATTTTCCCAGCCTCAAAACTGTGTGGCATTGACACAAACATTAGCAGAACCATGAGAGATTGGCAGTCAGGAACTTCTCTCTGTTGAGAACAAAATGTCCCATTTTCCAACCAAGGGTTGAATAGCGAAACAAGACTCTCGCTCATCGACAACACGAGACCTATTTGCATACATTAGCATGCAAAAACTTCCTCCTGGATTATGAGAAGTTTCCCATTCTCCCACTTTCAACATAGAAACAAGATGGCAGCAATTCCGAACATGAAACTCAAAGTGGCAACCTGGCAACCCCAGCTCTCCTTCATTAGTCACCAGCACAAGACACACTCCATGGGCAGTGACCACATGCACTCCATATCTAGCAGGACCTCCACCTTCGCACCTTCAAATCAGGATGACGATTACCATCCACCCAAACTGTCTAGGGTAAATAAAACAGACAGTATGGAATAGCCGAGGATTACCAGTATCTGACTGGGTTCGCAGCTGACCTTTGAAGATAGCATCAATACCAGGAATCCTGAGAGGTCCCAGCAGTGGTTAGAATCTCCTCCTCTGGTAGGTGGGAGAAAATGACAACAGGAGAAACATAGTAATGCGGCACATCGTTCACAAGGCAAGTTTGGGAAGATAGTGCAAGAAAATTGTACACAGAGAAGCCCTCCATGAAACTCACAAAAAATGACACAGTGAAATTCTGGCAGGATTCAGCCTGGAGTAACTGCTGCTGTAAATTCAGTACCTGACTATCAAACAGAGAGAGAGAGAGAGAGAGAGAGAGAGAGAGAGAGAGAGAGAGAGTGACTTGAGATCATGAGGGGCTGATGACTCTGCTCATCAGGAAACCACCCCTTGCAGATTAGGTCCTTGCAGATACATGTTGTGCTTTTCCCTTTTGAAGAATATACAAGGACAGGGATGACAAAGCCTGTTTCAAATCTACTGGAATGTGTGATTCGGACTGAATGCTGTCATGTGTAGCAACCTGGGTTCTCACATTAAAGCACTCTTGAAGGTTACAGTTGGACAACTATCTAACTATCTATAAAATTTGTTGATGAGACTCTGGTGAATGAAGCAATTGCTGAGGCTTTGGGTAATCTTGGTAGGTTACATGGTGGTTGCAGATGCACTCACTGACCTTGAGCACATTCTCATGGCACTGCATTGAGATCCTTGAAGATAATTGATCTTCTCTAACTTGTATTCTTACTACGTATCTAAAGTTTCCTGTCCCCCTGGGAAAATAGGGTCATCTCTCTAGAGTTGAGAGTGTAGTGCTGGAAACGCACAGCAGGTCAGGCAGCATCTGAGGAGCAGGAGAGTCGACATTTCAGGCATAAGCCCTTCATCAGGAATGAAGCTTGTTGGTCAGGGCTGAGAGACAAATGGTGGGGGAGGGGGAGGTGGTTTGGGAGAAGATAGCTGAGAAAGTGATAGGTGGATGAAGGTGAGGGAGAAGGTGATAGGTCAAAGGGGGGAGTGATGGACAGGTCCGGAGGGCAGTGCCGACTTGGAGGCTTGGGACTGGGATAATGTGGGGGGAGGGGAACTGAGGAAGCTGTTGAATCCACATTTATCTCATGTGGCTGCAGGGTCCCAAGGCAGAATATGAGGTGTTCCTCCTCCAAGTGGTAACAGTTTGGTGGTGGAGGAGGCCCAGAACCTGTATGTCCTTGACAGAGTGGGAGGGGGACTTGAAGTATTCAGCCATGGGGTGGTGTGATTGGTCGGTGCGGGTGTCCCAGAGATGTTCTCTGAAACGATTCACAAGAAGTTGTCCTGTCTCCCCGATGTAGAGAAGACCACACCAGGTGCAACGGATACAGTAGATGACATTGGTAGAGGTACAGGTAAATCGTCTCTCTTGATGTTCCACCAGGACTTCCCTGGAGTGTCTGTTTTTTCCAACAAATCACTCATTCTTCATTCAATCACAAATCAGATTCGGTTGCAAAGTGACTCCAATCCTCCACTTCACTCCTTCTAGAATCTGCAGGCTAACCTGAAGCGATGAAAGCTGATTTTAGGCAGTGCACATTACCAGAGTAAAGACTCTGGGCTCTCTAATGATGCATGCTGCCAATAAATAGCAAAATTAGATTAGCTGAATGTAGAGTTCATTCTAATGAACAGATTGTATCACCATGTTTGCTACCTTCATTTCACTGAACAGATCCAAGCTAATCCTCCTTTGTGATCCCCTGTCTCTGTTTTTAGAAGCTACAAAGTTAACCCAATCAATATTTTTGAGAAAGGATATGCATTATCTTTCATTGTTAGACATCAAAAGAATGGTGGTTTGGCTCAAATATGAAAGAAGTATTTGTATTTATATAACATATTTCACAATTTCAAGATATCCCAAAATGTTTTACAGTCAATAAGATATTTATGAAACATAGTCAACATCGGAAATATAGTAGCTAATTTGCACGCAGCAAGCTGACGCAAACAGCAAGGTGATAATGCCAAGATAATCTTTATTTGCTGTATTGTTGATGAATCTTGTTCAGCAGGGATCCACTTTTTTTGAAATAGTTGTATGGAATCTTTCATGTTCACTTGTGAAAATGGATGTCGTTCTCAGTTTAACATCGCATCTGAAAGACAATACCTCTGAGAGTTCAGCACGCCCTCAACACTAACCAGATTATCTGTCTAGATTTTTGTTTTTAAAATCTCTGTAGCAATATTTGAGAACACTGTCTGACTCTGAGTTATGCCATTACTGACTGAGCCACACCTGATGCATAGTCAATGTAAAGAAATCCCTTGTTCTCCTGATTGCTCTATTATTTCTCACAGTTAGTATGTCACTAAAATATACGAGACACATTTATGATATCATCACTGTATCATAGCATGGGGTCTAAGAGTATAATGGTCTCAAATTCCATCTCAACAGGGAGCACTTGAAGCATAATATGCGACTCTTTGTAGCAGAATAGCTGAAAGTTAGCCCAGACACTGATGTGTCCGTGAATGTAATATCTCAGCTGCAAGAAATGTCTATTGGATATCTCAATAACACATTACTCATATCCTATATTGTGTTGCAAGAAAAAAACAAATATTGCCACAACTGGTAAAGATACTCTGCTGGAGGCAAGCACACACATTATTTACTTACTTTGACTCTGTTTCCCTGACACTTGAAGGCAAAAATAATAAGATTCCACCATGTCTGTGTGATTAGTGACTAATTGCTCTGCTTTTGGAGGTTTTTGTTATATGGAGTGTTGACTAGACCTCAAGAAGAATTTTTATATATATAAATCCCTACAGTGTGGAAACAGGACCTTCAGCCCAACAGGTCCACACTGACCCTCCAAAGAGTAACCTACCCAGACCAATTCCCCTACCCTATTACTCTACATTATCCCCTGACCAATGCATCCTACACATCCCTGAACACTCTGGGCAATTCACCTAACCTGAACATCTTTGGACTGTGGGAGGAAACTAGAGCACCCGAAGGAAACCCACGCAGACACAGGGAGAATGTGCAAACTCCACACAGACAGTGCCCGAGACTAGAATCAAACCCAGGTCCCTGGTGCTGTGAGACAGCAGTACTAACCACTGAGCTACCCTAGTTTCCCATTACATAATCCTATGGAAAAGTAACAATTTTCATCTTCACTGTCAGAACTGTAATCGGGCCAAACAAATTACCAAGCCCTTTGCAGTACCAACATTTTGCTGATTTTTTCAGCAGGCTGGGAATGTGATCCTTCACTCAGCAGTGAAGGTGAAAATCAGCTTGCCTCTTGAATGCAGATTTGAAATGCAATTGGCTTGTACTGCAGTCTTATGTAAAAATCAAAATTCAATAAAATTCAGAATGCAAAAGTTAATAAACACTTGCTTTGCAGATTGCACTCAATACAACATATCATTGACCTGCATGTTTTATGGGTCAATGATGTATAATGAATCATCACTGCTCTATAATGGGTAGTGAGTGGTGAATAATGGATGGTTAATAGTATTTAATGGGTAGCTGAATTGTTTATAATAGGCAGTCAATGATGCTTGGGGGTTATTGTCACATAAAAAGCATCAGAGAGAGGTCTAATTGTAGCCTCACTTTACAGAAAAGGGTTAACACAAAGTAATCCAGAATAAATATTCTGATCAGGATTCCTGATGTGCTGACCCAGGTAACATTGATGCCAAATGATGCAACATTATTGATCAGTTGACTGGGTACCAATGAGGTATTGAATCTTCTGGTATTAACAGTACAACCTACAGGTCGTCGGGGGACATCAACTAATTTTTATTGCAGTGCTTGCATGGCATGACATAAAAATTTTTGTTTTACCCTCAGTAAAATCTTAATGTTCTTTAGGGGTTAAACAAAGAATGTGCACATTATTTTCAACTGGATAATGTGTACTTTTATTTTTGTGCTGTGTGTTCCTCAATCTCATTACACTTGGCAGTCTCCTGGGGTAAACTACAAAATAATTTTGTCTAGTCTTGATCGTTGAATTGATGAGACAGTAGCCGAGAACTAGAACTGGCAATTTCAAATGTGATTTATTTAATCTACACACCAAAGGATTCATTAAAGGAATAACTCACACAATAATGGGCTGTTTCCTCTTCACAATGTGATCATTTGATAACGTAAATGACAGAATCCTGTGGTGCACTGACAATACAGACAAAGTATTATGGAGTTTATTTTATAATTGATATGTTTTTAAAAGCGGTTTGGGTTGAATGATGAATAATTTCGTTGACTACAGTTTGAACCACACAGGGCTGATTAATTGTTGCACCGTGGTAATAAAATATCATTTCTTTCTGAAGTGCAGAGACTGAGTGTGTAATGCATTTTGCTCGGTATGTGATGATATGTCTGAAATCAGGTTTATGAGGTTTGGATTCACTTGAAGTGAATAATGTCTTCCTTCTAATCCAAAGCAACGTGTGGCTAAGGTCACATAACAATTCTCAATCTCAGACTGTGTGGAGTAATGCAGAGCTTCAGGACTAGAGTTACACATCTGATTGTATGTCCATCCAAATCACTGTTTGCTGGAAAGAACTTCAGTGTACTGCTTTTCAATATTGAGGCCCAGAAACAAACAGAGGTGAAATTATAAGAAATGTAAATAGAAATGATACAACCACAAAAACACAGTAATCAATTAAATGAATAGATTAAATTATGACAAATTGAATTCAATAAAGGCAAGTATGAGGTCATTTACTTAAGAATGAAAAAGAATGGAACAGAGTACTTTCTGCATAGTGAAAAACCAGTAGGAGTAGAGATTCAAAGACATTCATGGGCATTCCTATAGCCAATGTTCATTCTAAGTTGCGCAGTCACTGGGAGGTTCAGTGTAGCTGACACATTGGCTTCCACTTTTGAAAGCCATTGTTGGACATGGATCCCAGAGCTCCACACAGCAGCAAAGATAATTAAAGGGAACTTTGCCAATTGCTATGAACTCTGGTTAAACCACAGTGAGAAACTCAAGTTACGTCTTTTATTTTATATTCTATATGTATTCTATAAGATATTTTATAAAGGAAATAGAAGCAGGAGTAGACTATTCAACCCCTCAAAACTGATGTGCCATTCAATGATATCATTCCTGATCCAATCTTGGGCTTAACTTCATTTTCTTGCCTGTGCCCCCATAATCCTTGATAGCTGCGTGATTTAAAAATATTCACCCACGCTTGAATGTGTTCAATGACTAAGCTTTGACAAGTCTCAATTATAGAATTCCTCCAATTTAAGAAACTCCTCCCCCCCACCATCTTAAATGGATACCCCCTCAAGCTGAAATCATGCACATTATCTCAATATTCCCACAAAGAGTCATATAATACAACATCTACCCCATATACACAGGGAGAAAGGACTCCAATTAAGGAATCAGCAAGTTAGGATGAGATGTAGAAAGATTTCTTCGCTTCTGTTGTGAATCATAGAAGCTCTAAAATGCAGATAAAGGCCATTGAGTCTGCACCAACCCTTATAAGACCATCTGACCCCACCCTACTCCTATAACCTTGCATTTACCATGGCTAACTCACCTAACCTGCACATGTCTGGAACCAATGGGGCAATTTAACATGACAAATCCACCTAACCTGCTCATCTTTGGATCTGTGGGAAGAAATTGGAGTATCTGCTGGAAACCCACACAGACACATGGAGAATGTGCAAACTCTGCACAATTACCAAAGGCTGGAATTGAACCCAAGTTGCTGGCACTGTGAAACAGCAGTACTAACCACTGAGTAACCATGCTGACTCTTTTTAATTCTTTACCACACCAGAGCTGTAGATGATCAGGCATTAAGTATATTGATGACAGAAATTGGTACTTCTATTAGACATCAAAGTAAATAAGGAATGTTACAGGCCATAATGCAGGAAGATGAAGCTTCAACAGAAGATGAATTATGATTTCATTAAAGATTATGCAAGCTAGGAAAGCCGCAAGGTCTGGTCCTACTCCAGGTCCCTTAGGCCTTAAGTACTGTGGACTTGGTTTTAGCTCCAGAACTGACTTGAAAATTCTAGTGATGCACTTCTGAAACAAGTGAGTGAAATGTAGCAGTATAACTGCAGTCAGGAATAAGCTCTGGAAGCTGAGACTGAAATGGAAAGGATGTGGCAGATTGGTACCAATATACACACATGCTAACAATGCATTGGATTGAATAAACCCCGAACAACTTTAATGTTTGAATTATATCAGTTCTGACTCTTTCAGCTTTCCTACAACACAACTGCAATAATGCTTCAAAAGTACATAATTGACTAAAGCTCCATGGAACCTCCAGAGATCTTTTTAATTTTGTTCAGTCCTGGGTTATGTGCATCACTGGCTGAGCCAACATGGTGTTGAGCTGCTTTCATTAACTGCTGCAGGCCACGTTTGTGTCATAAATTTTATCTCCAAAGGAAATTATTGCAAATGTTTATCCTGACACATAAATCAGATGGAACTCCAACACAGCTTTAGACCTTTAATTTGTGATTATTGCTTCTAAATCAGAAATTTTGGTTCGTCATAATGGAAGAGTGTAATCAAGCTGATGATCTAATGCAAATATTGGAATTATGTGACATAACATGTTTGGATGGAATCTTCCATTCTTGTCATAAGCACCTTGTTTAAATGCACTGTACATATTTTGTTTATTTTGACCTTTTGTGTTCAGCCGAGTTGAGCACTAACCATTTCCAAGAAGTAACATTTGAAAAGTGCTTTTATATCATGATGATGTTCCCAAATACCTGATAGCCATTTTGCAGCATTGACACTTCTGTAAAATACTGAAACGTAGCATCTGATATACACATAATTAGGTCCCAGAAGCAGCATTGAGAGGTATGACTAGATAATGTGCTGTTGCTTGAAATGTTTATGCTGGTCTGGGAAATGCATTTCTGTGAATGATGCCTCTAATATATTTAGCTCACCAGAATGTGGTTCATTATCTCAATGTAAGACTTGCTCGATATTAGAGTCATAGATTCATAGAGATGTATAGCACCGAAACAGACCCTTCAGTCCAACTCGTCCATGTCAACCAGATATCCCAATCTAATCTAATCCCACTTGCCAACACCCAGCCCATATCCCTCCAAACCCTTCCTATTCATATACCCATCCAGATGCCTCTTAAACGTTGCAATTGTACTAGCCTCCACCACTTCCTCTGGCAGCTCATTCCATACAAATACCACCCTCTGCATGAAAAAGTTGCCCCTTAGGTCTCTTTTATAACTTTCCCCTCTCACCCTAAACCTATGCCCTCTAGTTCTGGACTCTCCCCATCACAGGGAAAAGACACTGTCTTTTTATCCTATCCATGCCCTTCATGTTTTTATAAACTTCTATAAGGTCACCCCTCAGCCTCCGACAGTCCAGGGAAAACAGCCCCGGCCTGTTCAACATCTCCCTATAGCTCAAATCCTCCAACCCTGACAACATCCTTGTAATTTTTTTCTAAACCCTTTCATCTTTCATGACATCCTTCTGACAGGAAGGAGACTAGAATTGCACGTAATATTCCAAAATGACCTAACCAATGTCCTGTACAGCCGCAACAAAACCTCCCATCTCCTGTACTCAGTATTCTGACCAATAATGGGAAGCATACCAAATGCCTTCTTCATGATCCTAGCTACCTGTGACTCTACTTTCAAGGAGCTATGAACCTGCACTCCAAAAGTGTGCCTGCACAATCTGATCAAGTTTCTGGATTGGATCTGAGATCCATAATCTTCTGACTTGAAAACATGAGACCCACTTTTGAGATAGGACTTGCATTCAGTAGTACATTTTACCTGTACTTACTTTTCCAATGTGGTATGAGGTTACCACAAGTAAATATGTGCCAATTCACAATGCTAAGGTAATACATTGACATGATGGTACTGCAATATGGCAATGCATTCTATCTGTGGATTGCTAATATATGATTATTGTCCCTCAGCAGGACAATTTCAATCTTAGCTTTGCTATCAAATGAAAATGCTGATGAATTACAAGAGCAGATGTCATTAGATGCCAATTACCTTGACGAGTAAAGTGCACCTAATACCCATTGATGTCAAAGTCACGAACCTTTTGGTGAATTTTCCAAAATGATTGCCACTTGGTTCCTTCATTTTTTTTTCACAAAATGAAAGAACTCTACATTTCTGTAATGAGATTCTAATCAGGAAACCTTCAGTAAAGCAAACCGTTAACTTCCAACCTGGCAGTTCCCTCATAACACTGAACATTTGGTAGAAGGCAAAGTACTCCCTCTTTCTCATAGCAGTCACTCACTGTTCACTGCAATTGACATGTCCAGGATCACAGAGAACCACGTAGGTAGATCCAGTGAAAGGGTCAGCACACAGAGACAGACAATTGATCCGTGAGAGAATCAAGGTTTATTTTGGGAAAGAGGTAGGAAAGTGGTGTTGAGGCTTATCAAATCAGCCATGATCTCATTGAATGACAGAGAAGACTAGATTCTGAACGGTCTACTTCTACTCCTACGGCTTATGGTTTTAAGATAGAGTTTCTTAGAACAGCACATTCTGAAGCCAACCAGATAGCAAGCTACATGGAACCTGGCCTCAAGGAATACAATTGAATAAATTAATGATCTTAAGTGAAGATCCCCTTGGCAGATGTAATTATAATATGATTGAATTTTACATTGAGTTTCATGGAGAGAAGAGTGTATCCAACATTAGTATTTGGTCTTTAAGTATATTCAGTACTGAGGTAGATATATTTTTAGTAAGTAAATGAATCAAGGGTAATGGGGATGAGGCAGGAAAGTGAAGCTGAGGATGATGGGATGAACCATGGTCTTATTGAGAGGTAGAACAGATTTGATGGGTTGAATGGCCTACTTGGATTCCAAGATCTTTTTGTCTTATGTACATATGGTCAGTCAGCGTTTAGGGCGCTGTGTGGGTAGGGGTACCAGATGGGTTGGGGTAAGGTAACAGATAGGTAAAGAGCCAAATTAATCATCTGGTGGTTGGGTAGGGTGCCAAGTGGATAGGGTGGCAGGGTGCCAGGAGGTAGGATGCTAGGGGATGGTAGAATTCTAGGGGGATTGGCCGCTTGTTGAGTAAGATGCCAAGTAAGGAAGGTGGCAAGTAAATCTGAGGTAGGTATAGGGGGTAAGGAGACAATTGAATTGGGATAGATATTAAGGTGGGTAAAGTGACAAGAGGGTAGGAGAAGGGTGCTGGGAGATAGAACTTGCAGGAGGTAGGGTGCCTGTCGGTGGTAATGCTCCAGCAGTTAGACTACCGGTGAGTAGGGTGCAAAGTATGTAGAGGACAGGTAATTAGGGTGCCAGGATGCAAGAGGCAGGTGATGGTTTAGCAGGATAATTGCTAGACTATTAATCCAGAAACTCAGTTCATATTCTGGGGACCTGGCTTTGAATCCTACCATGGCAGATGGTGGAATTTAAATACCTGCATCTGAATTAAGCATCTACTGTTAACCATGAAACCATTGTTGATTGTCAGAAAAACCCATCTGGTTCACTGGTGCCCTTCAGGGAAGGAAATCTGCCATCCTCACTTGGTCTGGCCTATATGTGACTTCAGTCCCACAGCAGTGAGGTTTACTCACAATTTCACTTTGAAATGGGCTAGCAAGCCATTCAGTTGCACTAATGACACAAAGTTTCAAAGGAATGAAACTTGATGGATCACATGTCAATTAAATCTGTTATGGACCAGACCAGACACACTCAAAGCATTTCAAGAAAGTAGCTAGTCAAACCACTTCGTTTTAAACAAAACAGAACTAATTTACAGGATTACCAAATGAAACACAAATGAAAGAAAACAATACAGAATAACTTAACCTATCCAAAAACCCAACAGATTATACCAACATAATGATGCTGATCCCAATATTTGCAATAATTCCCATAACAAAAGTTAAAATGAAACACAGGGTCTTACAGGAGAGAGATGTCAGAGAGAGGATCAGCATGGACCTGCTCCTTTCATGTTTTTGGGACCAGCAGCCTTAAAAATTGCTAGATTGTTTTCAGTGAATAGCCAGACTGTCAGAAATTAGAGTAAAGCTGAGGTGGGAGAACTGGCCACTTCCCTTTCATTGTACAAGTGTTTTTTTTTTAAAACTTCACAGCCTTTTTCTTGAGGCAGTATCTGTTAGCTATAATCAAATTGGCTTTAAAACCCATCCAAGCCCAGACGTTTCAGAATCTCTGTTTTTGCAACCTTCTGAAAAAAATACAAGTACAAGTACAATATAACCTTGCTAAAGGTGCAGCATCATCACACCTGGGAACCTGAAAAGTCAACAGCAGAAACAATCCTGTCGACTCTGCAGTTTCCTTCTTATTAAGGTCTGGGGGCTAGTCCCAAAATTGGGAGAAGTGCCTCACCGACTAGTCAAGCAACAGCCTGACATAGTCATAATCACGGAATCATAATTTACAGACCAGGCATCACTATCACCATCCCTGGATATGTCCTGTCTCAGAGGTGGTGGCACAGTGGGATACCATTGGGAGGGAATTGCCCTGGGAGTCCTCAACATTGACTCTGGAACTCAGTCTCATGGCTTCAGGTTAATCATAGGCAAAGAAATCTCATGCTGATGACCACGTTCCATCCTCAGTTGGGTCAAAATCCTAGAATTCCCTCCCTAATGGCATTGTGGGACAACCCGCAACAGGTGGACTGCAACAGTTCAAGAAGGCAGCACACTATCACCTTCTCAAGGGCAACTAGAAACTGACAGTATATACTGGTCAGCCAGCAACACCCACACTCCACAAATGAATAAAAAATTGGTAAATAGGGGACTCAGTAAGTAGTGTAGTGTTTTGGGTAGGTCAGTGTGGATGAGAGATATTGCATTTCATAGGGGCACATCATGTTCCAGAGCGGGTAGAAAATGGGTGTTGAGTCTCAGGATAGGGAGGTGGAGTGAGGGGTCGAGAGGAGAATAGTCCAGAGTCAGGTGAGGGGGATGTCCAGTCCAATCACAGGGAAAGTTTCAGTTTTTGAGAGGGGGATGTTGAGATTCATGGCAGCTTGGCCAGTCTATGTAAATATGTGTGTCTGACTATGTGCCTGTGTGTCTATATGTGCCTTTGTAATACATGTGTGTCTATGCATGTGTGCAAGCCTACATATATGTATGTATTTATCAGTGTCTGTGTGTTAGCACATGTAGTGTGAGTGGCTGTTTGTACATGTCTTGGTTGTAAGTGCACATTTGTGTGTCTGCAAGTATGCATGCATGTATCTGTGTGCGCACAAGTGCAGTGCATGTCTATGTACACACATGTGTCTATACAAGTGTGTGTTTATGTGGATTTACTGCATGTATTTGCACTGGTACGTGTATGCGCATGCACACACATTTTGTTTGTGTGTCAGAGTGTGTATGTTTGTCTGTGTGGGTGTGTGCCTGTGTTACATGGTATGGTGGGAGTTACTGTTGCATCCTATGGCAAGATGTGTTGGCTCCTGGGGCAGAAGAGCAGAAGATGGGTGTCAGATGAGGGTTTGAGACATCTAAGGGATCTGGAGGAGGTCTACTGGGTACTGTGGGAGGTAAATTGAGAGATTGTGTCATGGTTCCGGAGGATTTTAATTGTACATGATTCGAGGATTCCAGACATAAAGGAAATGTCTGGGAGCATCTTCAGTTCCCTGGACTGTTGTTTTGGAGCCTGCTATGCTGCAGTTTCCACAGGGTCCCCATGCGCAAATCCTTTCCCTGCTTCAGAAACAATAATCCAGCTGTGGAAATTTGGGCCAATTGCTAAACTAAGCAGAGAAAGGAAACAGATTTTTTCAGAATATAATTAAACGTTGAGCACTGATCACTTAATTGAAGTGGAGTTGCTGAGTTCTGCAAGTATTTAGGATATAGTCTCTACAATGTCCCCAGTTAATGACCTCTGCAGCAGCAAAACAGCTGTATTAATGAATGAGTTCCTCATTAACATGTATCCTTTTCCGCTGAATATTTAGCAGAGGCCACAACTCATGACTATTATGACAGAGGATGATTTCAATTCCCCATTCTCTGATTGTATCCCTGCAGAGCTGAGGCCACCACCTCAATGTGGCTATCAACACTTGATAAGCACCAATGTCCAAAAAGTTCAGAAACAGAATTAAAACGATACTAAATTTAATCATAATTCACTCAAAATTATTTTTCTCAAAGGAGCACTGATAGGAAAATGGTGTGCATAATGATCAGAGAATTCTACTAGGAATTAGAATCTGCGAACTATGCAGTCAAATTTGTTGATTTTAATTGAATATTGATTAATTAGGTAACAGTAAATTAGTATGCATAATATATGCCACATACCAAGGACTTCAAGATGAATCCAAAGTCAATTCTGTCTACATTCCACATAATACGCCATTTTTTCGCAAACCATAATAGAACATATTGTTGCAATTCATTCACAAAGTGTGCAGCCCCCAAGCAAACAGTTTTATTTTTGGTCTGTCCCAAATTCTATTTTTCCCCATTTCCTCACACCATTGAAGAACAGCTGAGGAAGGTTAACATTCAAATTACAATAGTTGTACAATGATATCTTAATGTTCTTGTGCTACGACTGTTAGTTTGGTTTGAAACGATGAGAGAGTCATTGGGAAGATTTGCAGACCATTTTCAAAAACAATGTCACAAGGTTTGCAAAGGATCATCAAAAATCTCTTCAAATGTCACACTGGCAGATTTGTAATTGGGAATGCCATAGGTACTGCCAATAAGACTGGGACAAAATGATGACGCAAAAAGAAAATGAACATTGACTGCTGCCACTTCTAACAGTATGCTTGGAACACCAGATAAAAATAAAGGACTTTCTGGTCTCAATACAAAAGCAGAACATTATTTTCATGATTTAGTTTTTATTGAAAATATTTCCTGCCTGTGCTGCATTTCCTGATGCCTTAAAGCTTCAATACTCTAATCAGGCGCATCCTGTTTGCTGTCATTTGAAAGATTATCGTAACCACACAGTAAAGCTGAAAGTATTCGAGCTTTCACCACATCTTGAAGACAAACCTGGGGAGCTTCTTTCAGTTACACAAGCTAGCATCAGCATAGGAGCAAGTGAAGAATTCTGACCTGGAGGAGTGTCAGGAGATCTTGATGCACTCAATCAAGGACCGAAAAGTCAGGAAATGTCTGCTATGGAGCTAGCAATATCCACTTGACCCAAGAAACTGTGTAACTTCCATACCTTCTTTTTAGTTTGTTGGATTCTGGAAGTGATCTGGTTAAATTGCTTTTCAGAGATGATTTTGCTTTTTGAAGTTGATACGTGTGGCCCAATGTATTAGCTGGCCCTTGCTGGACAATCTTTGCATATGTGATTCTTTCTTGCCCCAGAATGCCAGCACTTCAAACTTATATTCTTTGGATCTTCATGCAATCTCAGGCTAAACTTCCAGCTTACCTTTCACCTCCACTTATTAAGAGGCTGTACATGACAGCATAGCGACAGAACACCATCCTCTGTGTTGCACATTTTCCAACCTTCTCGGAAGTTATTAGCACTTGACCACTGTGGTCAATCACAGCATAATTCACTGTCTTATTCACATATTTATCAAACATCCATTCACTATTAGCTCATTAGAAGAGCTAACATTTTGCTACTTCATTGGGTCATCTGATTATCTACTGATTTATCAACAGGAGAGGGGAGTTAATGTACACCTGTAGATCTACAGCACAATGGAATATCAAATAAGCCTCTCATTTCATTTTCAACTTTAACACCTTATGTGAAGACCTAAATACACAATGGAGGGCAATATTTTTCCTTTTGATAAAATTTCAAAATGATAAATGTTGAATGGCAATTTCTCACCAATGTCATCTTGGTGAAAGGTGTATCAGGTAGATTTATGAAATGCTGGTCAGGTAAAATAACTTTATTGATGCTTGCATTTTCTGCATTCCTCTATGCCTTACTGTAAGAACTTAATTGTTTATACTTGTAATATCTCCTTCCTATATCAGGGCAAGGCCACTATTTGATGAATAATCATACATTCTTCATCTGCAGGTTTTAACGATGCATCCACTTCCTCACCAGAACTCTGCTTTTCACATAACATACTGGAACTTCTTTAGCCTGAGTTTCAGTGTGTGAGCTGTCTGTGCAAACTTATTTACTCTGGATCTGTTTCCTAAGCCTCAATTAAGTCATGCTAACCACCTCTTATGAACCAAGCTCATTCTTAAATAGAGTTTTAGCCGCACTGACATCCATTTGCAGTTTTTAGATTAGATTAGATTACATTACAGCGTGGAAACAGGCCCTTCGGCCCAGCAAGTCCACACCGACCCGCCGAAGCGCAACCCACCCATACCCCTACATTTACCCCTTGCCTAACACTACGGGCAATTTAGCATGGCCAATTCACCTGACCTGCACATCTTTGGACTGATGGAGGAAACCAGAGCACCCGGAGGAAACCCACGCAGACACGGGGAGAATGTGCAAACTCCACACAGTCAGTCGCCTGAGGCAGGAATTGAACCTGGGTCTCCGGCGCTGTGAGGCAGCAGTGCTAACTGCTGTGCCACCGTGTTGCCCACGGTGACCTCTGTGACCTCTGACAATGGACATTGTTTAGCGATGACTTTGGTCATCACACGTGACAAAAAGTACCCCGTATCTGTTCCTGCAACTGTTCCATCTCTTTAGCCTCAACTGGACTTTTTGTGCTTATAGGTGAAGCTAAGATTTTCATACTGCACATCCTTCCCCAGAAGTAAATTAACTCCATCAATGGATAACTTCTTAGTTACCCTGAGTACCCTTCACAGCAGGTCTTGTTCAACTACAATTGGATCTGTTGCCTTTTCCATCTGAGTTTCCTTTATCAACTGATTCTTACAAACCCCAACAAGGTTTCCCTTTCAACTCCAGCATACTGAACAAATATGTTCCATGGAATAAAAGTTTAGTTTTATGGATTCAAAAGCCATTACTGTCACCTGTCTAACAGTTGCAACTTCTTGGTCATCATGATGAGTTATAGAGTCACAGTGATGTACAGCATGGAAACAGACCCTTTGGTCAAACCCATCCTTGCCAACCAGATATCCCAACCCGATCTAGTCTCACCTGCCAGCACCCGGCCCATATGCCTCCAAACCCTTCCTATTCATATACCCATCCAGATGCCTTTTAAATGTTGCAATTGTACTAGCCTCCACCACTTCGTCTGGCAGCTCATTCCACACATGTACCATCCTCTGCGTGAAAAAGTTTCTTTTATCTCTTTCCCCCCTCACCCTAAATCTATGCCTTGTTCTGGACTTCCTTAGTAAGTTTGCAAATTCCTCCAAAAGAGTAATCTCTCGAAAAGATTCATACGTGATTTCACCTTCAAATGCTCTTACCCGTCTGTCAAAATGACTTTGCTTAAACCTTTTGGTTTTAATAGAGATTTTCCCATACCACTTAAGTTCTGGAACCTATGCTTTAATTCAAATGTAGCTAATATAGCCTTATTCACTGCATCATAACCTCAAGATATCTCCTCTGACAGTGAAATAAAGATTTCTCTGCTTTTTTTAGATTAGATTAGATTACTTAGTGTGGAAACAGGCCCTTCGGCCTAACAAGTCCCCACCGCCCCGCCGAAGCGTAACCCACCCATACCCCTACATCTACATCTACCCCTTACCTAACAATACGGGCAATTTAGCATGACCAATTCTCCTGACCTGCACATCTTTGGACTGTGGGAGGAAACCGGAGCACCCGGAGGAAACCCACGCAGACACGGGGAGAACGTGCAAACTCCACACAGTCAGTCGCCTGAGGCGGGAACTGAACCCGGGTCTCTGGCGCTGTGAGGCAGCAGTGCTAACCACTGTGCCACCATGCCACCAATTTTCTATTAATTTACCCAATATAAGTAATGTCCAGTCCTCTTTTGTCCATTAAATTTGTTTTGCCATTCTCTCACATTATGTGAAGAGTGCCTCCAGATCTTGTTACTCAAACTTTGGTGGATTGTGAATACTTACACTTCAAATTATGGCAGAAATTCTATCCACCAGAACCTTCACCAGCATGTGATACCTTCTGTCTCAACTGTGACAGTTTAAACTTAAATTCATGTTCCTTTTGGTATCCTGATTGTAGTTTTCTCATTTCCATTCATTTCTGTAATACTTTCCCTTCTCTATCAGTCTCTTCCCTTTGGAATTCCATCCCTGATTCATTCTCTCCTCATGCTGAAGCTGCTTTATTGAAAGTGAATATGACCTGATTCCAACATTTCACTATCTAAGGTATATCAGCTGTTTTGTATTTCCACCTGCAAGGACATCAATTATTCCTGCATTTTAGCCCTGCCAGACAATACTACCTCCAGTTTACCGACCAATTCAATCAACTTGGGTTTTGAAATTTCCTATAAGATTACTAGTGACAACTCTGCCACTTGCAGAAAATCATTTGCCATTTCCACTGCCATGACTTAATTGCAGAACAGAACTGGTATTTTCCTACATCTGTCTTATTCCAATACTATACCCAAATCCTTGCAGCCTGTTTCAGATCAAATCTCAGATGAACCCCCCCACCCCCCGCCGCCCAGCCAAACATTATGACTCTGCGATTATGAGCAGGAAATCATGGCCCGCTATTTCAGGCTTCACAAAAGTTAAGAATTTTAAAAAGAACACAAAGTCACAAATTGTGCAGCAGAGTTAAACTGATTTACTTCAGATTTACAGTGGGTTTTCACTGCATTAGGCAGAGAGACCATTTCTAAGCGATTGAAGAACTGAACTCCTCTCTCTTCCTGTAACTTGTTCCTGCATTTAAGTTGCTCAGTTAATCAAAACTAGCTATTGGTAAGCAATATGCCTTTATCGTTGACAACTGGTCCTGAGTCTAAAATGCAGTAAAGCTCTTGTTACCAATAAAAACTGTATCTGTTGACCCCCTTGGCTCTAAATTGTCTGTTACTCAAAATTCAATTACTGCTTCTTCAGTTATTTGCATGATTCTTAACATGGGGTCAAGTTACTTGCTTTCAAAACATAGAGCCATTCTTTCAATCACTACTTGTGAAACTGTCCTTTTTCATTTTTAGTCACAGTTTCAAAAATAACAGTTAAAAGGAATTGTCCTTACACTCGTAAATGTTTTTGAATGAGTAGCTATTTGTTTTTTTTTTGCTGTTCTGTAGCAACCATCTGCACATTATCAGAAATGCAGCTATGTTTTACAGATGAAGTATTCTATTTTAATAGCTGGGCACTAGTTGTCCTTGAGAGGTTTCCTTGTCAAAAGCAGAGCATTGATATTGTCTTTTGGTATGTGCTGCCTGGCTGATAATCATACAGCAGGGAAACAGACCCTTCAGTCCAACTTGCTGACCAAACATCCCAATCTGATTTCATCCCATCTGCCAGCATTTGGCCCCATCCATCTAAACCCTTCCTATTCATCCGGTTGCTTTTTAGATATTATAATTGTACCCACCTCCACTACTTCTTCTGGCAGCTCATTCCGTACACGTATTATCCTCTGCATGAAAAAATTATCTCACAGGTTCTTTTTAAATCTTTCCCCTCTCACCTTAAACTTATGCCCTCTAGTTTTGGACTCCTCCACTCTAGGGAAAAGACATGGCTATCTAGCCTATCCATACCTCTCATACTTTTATATGTCTCTATAAGGTCATCTCTAAAGCTCCAGGGAAAAAAAGCTGCAGCTTCTCCCGATAACTCAAACCCTCCAGTCCTGGCAACATCCTTGTAAATCTTTTCTGCACTTCCTCAAGTTAACATCTTTCCTGCAGAATGGCATCCAGAATCAAACATGACCCGACCAAACATGACATGATGTCCTAATGCCTATTCTCAATGTTGTGACCAATGAAGGCAAGTGTGACAAACTCATTCTCCACTGCCCTGTCTACGGATGACTCCACTGTCGAGGAACTATGCATTTGCACCCTTAGGTCTCTTTGTTTGGCAACACTCCCCTGGGGCCGTAATATTAACTGTATAATTCCTGCTCTGGTTTGCCTTACCAAAATGCAACACCTCACATTTATCTAAATTAAATTCCATTTTGCAATCTTCAGCCCATTGGCCCATTTGATCAAGGTCCCATTGTACTTCTTCATTGTCCATTATATTACCTATTTTGGCATCATCTACAAATGTACTAACCATGCCTGCTATATTCACATCCAAATCTTTTATATAAATGACAAAAAGCAGTGAACCAGCACCAATCCTTGCAGCACACCACTGGTTACAGGCCTCCAGAGTGGAAACAATTCTCCACCATCATCCTCCATCTCCCACTTTCAAGCCAATTTTTTATCCAATTGGCTGGCTCCACCTAAATCCCATGGGATTTCACCTTATTAACCAATCTACCACATGGAACTTTCCAGCACTTTGCTGAAGTCCATATAAACAACATCAATCACTTTACCTTCTCAATCGTCTTTGTCACTTCTTCAAAAAAATGTAACCAAGTTAGTGAGACATGACTTCCTATGCACAAAGCTGTGTTGACTATCCCGAATCTCTACTTGCCTTTCCAAATGTATGTAAACCTTGACCCTCCGAATCCTCTCCAACAACTTACACATCACTGAAGGAAGGCTGACTAGTCTATACTTTTCCGACTTTTGCTTACAGCCATTCTTACAAAATGGCACCACCTTAGCCTACCTCCTATCTTCTAGCGCCTCACCTGTGGCTATTGATGATACAAATTTATGAGCAAGGGGCCCTTAGCTTCTCACAAAGCTCTGGGGAACACCTGATCAGGTACCGGGGATTTATCTATCTCTATATGTTTTAAGACGTCCAGCATCTGCTCTTCTATAATATGAACTCTTTTCAAGACATCACTATCTATTTCCTCAAGTACCCTAGCTTCTACATCCTTCTCCACATTAAATATCGACATAAAATATTTATTTAGGATCTCACCCATCTCCTGTGATTCCACATAAAGTTGGCCATGTTGATCTTTAAAAGGGTCTATTCTCTCCTTTGTTACTCTTTGTCTTTAATGTAGTTGCAGAATCTCTTTGGTTTCTCTTTAACTCGAGTTGCCAAAGGTATCTCTTGTCCCCTTTTTGCCATCCTGATTTCCCTCTTAAGTACACTCCTACTGCCCTTATACTCCTCTAGGGATTCATTCGAATCCCTGCAGTCTATAGATGATATATGACACCTTCTTGTTCTTGAACAGAGCCTCAATTTCTCTAGTCATCGAGCATTTCCTACATCTATCTTCCTTTCCATTCACACTAACAGTGACATGTTTTCTCTAAATTCTCATTATTGCATTTTTAAAGGCCTTCCACTTCCCAACATGTGAAACTGGCTTCTAAATGTGTCTTTAGAATTTTTGTACCTTAAAAACTGAATATGTTCTGCTGATCTCCCATGCTCCAGCTTATCCATTCTTCTTGATCTGTGTTGCATCTGAATTAAAAATCAAATAACACCAGGTTATAGTCCAACAGATTTGTTTGGAAGCAGTAGCATTCGAAGCGCTGCCCCATCATCAGGTGGCTTTCTCCAAAGTCAAATCCTCTTGGATTACAATAAACCTAACAAAGATTAATCAGTAATTCTAACAACAATTCTGTGTCTTGTGAATTCTGACTTCAAACGTCCATTGTAACATTTTTTTTCTCTAGCTGTCGTGATCATTAATAAAATTTTCTATGGATTCCCCTCGATGCAGAATTCTTATGTTACATTTTACTCTTTCAGAAATTGTATTTGTTTGAAGATTGAACTAATTGTCAAAAGCTTGAAAAACTTCATAAAAATCCCTTTTGCTTCTTTTACACCTTGTTGATCATTATCAGCTATAGTTATAATTGAATACAACAGCATATTTATCTGTTTCACTTTTGATTTTGTTCTAGTTTGGAAACAATTCAGTATCTTAAGAATTAATTTCTCCAAGATGTCCAGTTTTATATTTCATTTGACCCCCATCTCAACGTAACACCTCCTGATGATATTATTTCTGCTGCCATTTAGACTTAATGTGATTATTTGGTTTCCTTGCTTTGAAGTCTTTTAATTTTTCTGAATCCCAATGTTTATTAATATCCTTACTTTGAAGTATTTCAGTAAGACAATGTTGCTGCGCTGAGATATTTATAGATGCTTATGTGGTCAAATGAAGGATTCCCATTTTGTGAAAGTAAAATTGATTATCCTGTCCTTTTTTTATACAACCAAATAAATTATGCTCATTCTCTTTAATTGCTTTGTTGAAATTATCCTACTGCTTGCATCTTCAAAGATAATTCCATTCTCTGAATAGATACTCTGATCGAATCCCCCTTTATGAAAAGAATCTCATTCCTTTAAAGTATTTCTCTCAATAACTCAGATTGTTTATGATAATAAGCTCCTTGCGTTATGTCTTTTCTTCCCCCAGGTGACCATGTTTTCTGCAAACTTAAGTTCTTCCTGACTTTAAAATTATTTAAATATCGATTTCTTGCTTCTTTCTATGATCTAAATGATCTCTTAACTTGCTTCATTCATTAGACCTTTTGTGCTCAGGCTTTCAAATTGCCTTATATCACTTTAATTGTGGCTTTGCAACATTCCCACTGCAAGCGCTTTTTAAAAATTACTTCTGAGTTCTTGATTTCCCTTATTCTAACTGTGCTTCATTGATGCCAACTGCAGCAGAAGTAATACTCACCCTGGGCTGTGAGTCATCTGCTTCATTTTAAATTTCTCTGCAAGTGCACCATATCTTTTAAATTTTTTTCTCCGACTTGCAAGGAATTTCAACTTTACTCAGATCCTCCAACATTTGTTTGCTCTCCAGCTGAACCTCAATTCAGATCTGTTCCTTCTGTTCACTGTATCTGCTGTAATCTGTCAGAGCAAAGTAAAACAACTATTCCAACTCTGTACAGCCTCTATCTCACACTTCGTTTTGTATGTGTGAGTGATGATACTAAAGCTCTAAGAAGTGTATTTTGTCCTGTCTTTTTTTTTAAGATGGCAGGTTGCAATAGAGATGACAAGCAGTTTGCCTCAAAGTCAGTAAAGTAAACAGCTTGTGAGGCCTTTTAAAAAAAAAAGTGGAACAACAGAAGCAGCATAAATGGATGGGGTCAATCTCCCCCAGTATCAGGAATTTAGTTTTAATGTTTAAGTAGCAGTTGTTGCTGGGTACTTGAAGCTGGGTTTGGAAACTGCAGTACATCTCTCCCAGCAATTCTCTCTTCAAGTTTTCTCTTGATTTATTTCCTCTCGGACTAGCGAATTGCTTGTGAGATAATCTATTTTACTGAATTTGGCCTTTGCCAAGGATGTCTCTATGGGATGTTACTAAATTGGACCAGTTACTATTTGGAAATTAACTAATCTATTATTATACTATGTTTTCCAATAGAGTTAAGTGTATCCAATGTCTTCTTTCTTTAGTTATATAATCATAGAGGACTGGAGAGAGGCAAGTGTAATTCCTCTCTTCAAGAAAGGAAATAGGGAAATCCCCAGCAATTACAAACCAATAAGTTGCACGTCTGTCGTCTTCAAGGTGTTAGAAAGGATTCTGAGGGATAGGATTAATGACCATCTGGAAGAGCATGGCTTGATTAAATGCAGTCAACACGGCTTTGTGAGGGGCAGGTCATGCCTCACAAACCTTATTGAGTTCTTTGAGGATGTGACTAGAAGAGTTGATGAGGGTAGAGCTGTGGATGTGGTGTATATGGACTTCAGCAAGGCATTTGATAAGGTTCCTCATGGTAGGCTCATCCAGAAGGTCAGGAGGAATGAGATTCAGGGGAACATAGCTGTCTGGATACAGAATTTTCTGGCCAACAGAAGACAGCGAGTGGTAGTAGAAGGAAAATATTCTGCCTGGACGTCTGCGGTGAGTGGTGTTACACAGAGCTCTGTCCTTGGGCCTCTACTGTTTGTAATTTTTATTAATGACTTGGATGAGGGGATTGAAGGATGGGTCAGCAAGTTTGCAGATGACACAAAGGTTGGAGGTGTCATTGACAGTATAGAGGGCTGTTGTAGGCTGCAGTGGGATATTGACAGGATGCAGAGATGGGTTGAGAGGTGGCAGATGGAGTTCAACCTGGATAAGTGTGAGGTGATACATTTTGGAAGGTCAAATTTGAAAGCTGAGTACAGGATTAAGGATAGGATTCTTAGCAGTGGGGAGGAACAGAGGGATCTTGGTGTGCAAGTACATAGATCCCTTAAAATGGCCACCCAAGTGGACAGCATTGTTAAGAAAGCATATGGCGTTTTGGCTTTCATTAACAGGGGGATTGAGTTTAAGAGTCGTGAGATCTTGTTGCAGCTCTATAAAACTTTGGTTAGACCACACTTGGAATCCTGCATCCAGTTCTGGTCGTCCTATTATAGGAAAGATGTGGATGCTTTGGAGACGGTTCAGAGGAGGTTTACCAGGATGCTGCCTGGACTGTAAGGGTTTATCTTACGAAGCGAGGTTGACTGAGCTCGGACATTTTTCATTGGAGAAAAGGAAGAGGAGAGGGGACCTAACTGAGGTATACAAGATAATGAGAGGCATAGATAGAGTCGATAGCCAGAGACTATTTCCCAGGGCAGAAATGAGTAACATGAGGGGTCATAGTTTTAAGCTGGTTTGAGGAAGTATAGAGGGGATGTCAGAGGCAGGTTCTTTACACAGAGAGTTGTGAGAGAGCATGGAATGCATTGCCAGCAGCAGTTGTGGAAGCGAGGTCATTGGGAACATTTAAGAGACTGTTGGACATACATATGGTCACAGAAATTTGAGGGTGCATACATGAGGATCAATGGTCGGCACAACATCATGGGCTGAAGGGCCTGTTCTGTGCTGTACTGTTCTATGTTGTATGTTCTATGTTCTATTTTAGTATTATGTTATAGAGTTTGTTTTGTCTTTTTTGCTTCAAGACTGGAAGTTTGACCAATCGAATTGCATCCAGAATGTAACACCTAGTACTTGACTTTAAAATAAGAAAAGTTAGGGTTGAGGCTATCTTTTAAAATACATTTTGTGGTGGTTTGGTCTGGTCTGTAACATGTGTCTCTAAATTTTTTCAACTACTAAATGTACATTCTGTCTTGTTGAATCTTGCCATAAGTTGCAGAATTTTAAAGTTTGCAGCAGTTTGGCTGCATAATTAGCCTTTTAAAGTGATGTCTGAAGATGTCTGCAAAGCTCACTGGGATACACACTGCTGCTCACCTGGTTGCATGATGGATCATCACCACAGGTCGATTTGCTGCCACCATCCTGTCTTTAGTGATCTACAAGACCTAACTGGCTTAGTGAGCGAAAGGAAAATTACTTAACAGTCTGACGAGAAAATTCCTTAAACATGATGGAATTTGTTGCAAGATACCAATCAGGCAGATGTTACTTTGCAATGATAGACACTGTCACCAAGTTGATGAAGGAGACATAAATGGTAGATCTACCTCCTTCATAATCCACAGCTGTTCTCTAATCCAAGTCTATGTGACATCATTATAAAAGGCAGTGCTTAATGCACACTTCAATATTAATCCTTTCAGAGCCAATCATCTTATATGAAAGTACTGTACTTTGTGTAAATGACCAGTTAACGGCACCATTGTCACCGAGAGACGAATTCTTCATGTGTAGGAAGTGAGGCAAATAATGAAAGTAAGGAATGAAAATATTGTTAGGGGTGTGATAACTATTTATTAATATTTGGAGTGCCCATGTTGAAGTCAGTTTAATAAAAGCAGTGGTTTCTATCCCGAGGGGAAAATCAACTTGACTAAAGTAATATTCTCATCTCGACAGTCCTGCCATTATATTTTGAATAGAGGTCAAGCTATTCCAAACCTCAGTGGAATATTCTATCAGAGGCAATGTGGATGCTTTTAGTTGGGACATCCATCTTCAATTATAGCTGTGTCAATACAGGACACTGCCTTTCACTGCACTACTTTGAGTACCATACGCTATCAAATTTAAATACGTGCTTGCAATATTAAAATCTGCAACAATTCTGCTATCATTTTTGGTATTACTTTCATGTCTATTTGCCACTTGTGTGACTTCTTGCTAATCTCTTTGCATAACTTTTCAATTTCTGGAGCTTTGTTCTTATTATATTTTGCATTTATGATCATCCCCAAAAATTATGACTGCCATTGTATTATAATAAATAAAAATCACCACTATTGCCAAAGTTTTTCAAAGTTTTAATTTATTTTACATCAATCCTATCATTACAGAACAAGTATTTTCCAATTTGAAATTAGGAAAATGGCATGCTCCAAGGTTTCTGTCTAAGTTGCTCATTTGAAAAGCCTGAAAATTGAGGAAACATGGGTGAAGTCCCAACTGAATGTAAAGACAGCCACCCAAAGAAAAAGAAGATTAATAGAAAAGACAGATAAGAAGTACACTGGCTATAATAAAATGATAAACACATTAGAGGTTAGCAAGAGGTAACACAAGTAGAACGTAGGCAAGAAGCTAATGCAAAAATGATAGTGCATGCATTGCAGATTTTAATTTTGCAAGCATCTATTTAAATTCAATAACTTGTGCTTTTCAGAATTACACACTGAAAGCAAATATAGAAGCTGTATAATATTTCCAGGAAAGAGTCATAGAGGTCTACAGCACAGAAAAAGACCCTTTGGCCCATCAACATGGAGTAATCAAAAACAACCACCTAACTGTTCTAATCTAACTTTCCAGTACAGGGCAACCGAATGAGACGAATGGGGAGTATTTTGTTCGGATAAGTGATTGTTTGGATAAGTGATCTTATCCTAAACATGCGGTAATATAAGTGCCGGTTATCGAACATGCCTCAGTTATCCGGCAATGCACATCATAATGCCATTTAACTGATAACTGAAGGCTGAGTTGCCGATTAAAGTTTTTAAAGCACCTTGAGATCTTGTTTGGATAATCTGAAATTCGGATAATTGATGTTGGATAATCAAGGTTGTACTGTGCTTGGCCCATAGCCTTGTCTGCCTTGGTATTGCAAGTGCACATCAAAATATTTTGAAACATTATGAGGGCTTTTGCCTCTTAAGACAAACAGTTGCAGGGTTCAACCATCAGTTGGGTGAAAGAAATTTTGCTCAGTACCCCTCTAAACCTCCAAGAAAAGGAGAACAAAACTGTGAATGAAGATCTGAAACAAAAACAAAAATTGCTGGGAAATTACTAGACCTGCTGAGTTTCTCCAGTAATTTCTATTATTGTTTGTGAAGGGAAGACTTGTGAAGGGATAGCAAAACATTAAGTCTGCTCTATTGAAAGGAACACATAAATTAATAGCAGACGTAGGCCATTGACTTCTCGAGCCTGCTTAAACCTTTTCTCTTATGGAGGATACAAGTTCGTAAAGGAATTGGATTATTATTTGGAGAGGGAGAATGTGTAGGGTTAGAGAGAGAATTTGAAGAGACACTATGTGTGTTGCTTATTCGACAAGCTGATGCAGATAAAGCAGCCTTCCTTATGTGCTCTAATTGCTCTGTATTTCAGCAACTATTTCATTAAACAAATGCAGGGAAGAAATTTCCATCCTTGAATTACCTTCAAAGGTTATTCCAAAGGCACAGTTAATATGAGGATATGTACTCTGATTTAACCACACCTAATTACTTGAATCAATCATAGTTAACAAAAATTGAACAAGTTAAGACAGATCCTGTTGTGTATGCGCTCATCAGTTTTCCACTTTTTAGAGTCAGGTGTGTTGGATTTTGATGATGTATAATTTAAGCTTTTTTAATTGATTTTCACCAGTAAACACTGCAGTCACTTTGTCCTCCAACTCCACAAGCCTGGAAGACATTTAAGCTATGAAGACATTTTAACAGATGGGACTGCAATTTCAATGCCAGAGCAACAGTGAAATATATTGACAGTATGTGGACAATTGAAAGATATTTCAATTGATCTGAAAGGAACCGAAAACAAAAATTGCTAGAAATCACAGTGGGTCAGGCAGCATCTGTGGAAAGATAGTAAGCTAATGTTTCTTGCCAAGATGACTCTTTCTCAAGTCAACCCTGATATTTTCAGTAGACTCCAGCATCTGCAGTAATTGCTCCTAATCTGAAATGATGGTGTTTTCATTTGAAGTCATGAAGTCACAAAATCATGCAACATAGAAACAGGCCTTTGGCCCACTATGCTTGTCTTGACCAAAGAAAACTCATCAAACCACACTATTCCAACTTGCTTGCATCTGTTCCATAGCCTATTATGCCCTGGCATTTAAAGTGCTCATCCAGATGCTTCTTAAATGTAACATGAATTCGCTGCCCTTGCAGGCAACATGTTCCATATTTTTACCACCCTCTGCGTGAGTGTTTTTCTGAAATATCCACTAAACAACTTACTTCTCACCTTGCTTATGCCCTCTGGTTTTAGACATGTCTGCCACAAGAAGAAATTCTCATAATCTACCCTGCCCATGCCTCTTACAACTTTGTATATATCAATCAGAATTCCCCTCAGCCACCTCTCCTCCAAGGATACAGAACCCAGCCTATCCTGTCACTCTTCATAACTGAGATTTTCATCCCAGGCAACATCCTGGTGACTCTCCTCTGTATGCTCTCCAGTTACAATCATGTCCTTCCAATAATAATGGTGACAAGAACTACATACAGCATTCTGTCTGTGACCCAATCAATGTCTTAAAAAGCTGGAAGAAGATTTCCTTGCTCTACATCCCAGCTAATGAAAGCAAACATTAAGTATGCCTTCTTTGTCAACCTGTCTACCTGTGCTGTCACCTTCAGGGATTTGTGGACTTGAAAAGTTCCTTTGTTCATCAGTACTCCCTAGTGACTTACCATCCATAATGTATACCCTTCCCATTTTGGATCTCCCAAAATACATTACTTCGCACTTTTTAGGATTAAATTCCATCTACTACTGCTCTGGACAATTTACCAGTTGATCAATATCAGGTTGTAGCCTTAGACCATCCTCTTCACTATCAACAACACCTCCAATTTTCGCGTCATCTGAAAAGCTACCTTCTAGATTTTACCTTTGACATTCACATCCAAGTTGTTTGTGTGCACAAGCACCACGGGTCCCAGCACCAATTCCTGTGATACGCCATTGGTCACAGGCTTCCATTTGACATTTCATGGTAATTATAGGGCCTCAGATCAAATGTATTTCAAATATCTTGTTTCCTTTTAAAAAGCTGTATAAATATAAATTAAGTCCTGTGCTTGTATTAATTAAAATATATATTTTTAAAAGGCTTAAATTAATGCTGTAAGTGGGGAATTATGCTAACGTTTTGGAGAATCAGGCCAGATCGTTGCAGCCATTTTCACCAACTCAACCTGACATTTCAATGTTGAAAGGGTTAGGATTTAATGCAGCCTTCAGTTGTCAGTGTATGACAGTGAAATGAATGGTTATTGACGCTCAGTGCAAGAGTGATGGATCAATGTGCTGGAACAGGATACTGTAGTGGGTCAACATCACACAATCCAAAATGGATCAGTCCATTAATAAGCATTGCTATAGGTCAGTGCCATGAGATAAATAATAAGAGTCCAGTGACAAGGGGTAACGTCTGCACTCAATGTGATAAGGTATGGAATGAGGCTGATGGGCTATGCAATGCAGCTGGCTTCATTACACTATTATCCTCTCTAAATGAAACTAATCCTATCTAACAGTTTTGAGATGATTATGTCATCAGAATTCCAATTTGCTTTGTCAGTTAAGCACTCTGTATGGTTACACTTCACTGCACAAGTGTCACTCAGTGATCCATTCAGGGTGTCATATGCAAATTCTGCATGATCAATAACACCAATGAACAAACAAATCATATTTACATACACAGAGCTAATTTATATTTAAAATTGAACTGAAATATCTTGGCTGGACAAATATTGTAAAAACCAGAAAAATAATATCACAACAAAGACTTTTAGTATCCAGAGTGCTTTCACAAGTCAATTAACATTGTAATAAATAAAAAATGTGATCGTGCCCAACCTCACAAAGTAACCCCGAAACAAATTGTGATATTATTCCATTTCAAAGCTATTAACATCTAACATTGGCTAAATTGACTGAACTCCAGGCAAAATCTTTTTTTATAGATGTGGAAAACTCAATGTACCTATCTTAGAAGTTAATCAGAAATTGAATGAAACTTGGAAAAAACCAAGAATAATATATTAGATGACATATTATTAAATTCAAATTCATTAAATTGTTGCTTTGTGTTGTATTCATTTCATGGAGAAAATTATGACTGTAGAAGCAAGTATATTGAGATCCTGCTCTGGATGGAAATACTGCAGCCTTGTGGACATGGTGATAGCTGTTCTCTCCATCAAAAGTTATCATTTGGAATGAGTCAAGTAGAAGCATCACAAACTCTAATGTTTACCCACATCCATTATGAATTAGCTGGCTGATTGTAAGCTTCTGCTTTAACTTCTTTTCTCTTTTACTTCATTTCCCCTGGAGAACTCAAGATTCATTGATGCATAGCTTCTGTTGCTAAAATGCTTTTGCTGTTTAACATAACACTGCATCTTGCGTCTTTCCTTTCCAGATGCACTGATTTATTTTCAGCAATATGTTGAACAAAACAACTTGGCTTCAGTCTTGCAAGCAGCAGTCCAGCAATAATAAGTAAACCGATTATCCAGTGACTGTTAGAGAGTTAAACAACTTTCATTTCTCCACTGAAATGGATGATTGAAATATTTTTGAACTCCTGGAGCAGCACACACATTGATGGAGGTTGTTGTTGAACTAGCGGCTACCAGTTTTGCCTATTTCAGCGAGGTGAGATCCAGACTCAGGTGCCATCCACCGAATAGCAACTTGATATTATGGTAAAATCATTCTCATCAATAATTAAAAGAAGATACCCACTCCAAAATTACTATTATCTTTTCTCTGCCTTCTTCAGTCGCAAAAATGTAGCATCAGCTCTAGATTTTAACTAAATAAATGCTGAACAGAATGGGAATGCTTCTTGCTAATTGGAGTGGATGATTCTGTTTTAAAAAGAGAGGAAATTATTGAAATCCTAATTTTTTTTTAAAAAATCAATTTTTTAGTTTGGAGCAGTGATCTGTAAGCTGAGAGCTGACCTTTGGACTGTGAGCAGCAGTGTGTTTTGTGAAAAAAAAAAGAGGAGAACAAGTAAACTGCTTTTTTTTTAAAATGAAGCCAGGCCTGGAAGTTCATTGCACCTTAAATCTTGTCAAAAGTACTTGACAAGAAATTTTGAGTCTGGAGATGCATTATGCTCAAACAGATGGCACATGCTAGGATGTAAACTAGTGCTAATCAGTTTAACAAAGAGAGTGCAATGGAAAAAAAACAAAAGAGAAACCAAAATTTGAACTAATTTTTGGACTGTGTTTAAGTCAGAAGGATTGTGCCTGTGAAAGCTACAGGTCAGAAATATGATTGCTAAAGTTGTCCTCTCATTATCAACTTACATAACGTTTGGAGATTAGGTCAGTTACAAGTATTAAATGAATATTCCTCGGATCCGACTGGAAGTTATTTGCATGGACTAGAGCATTCAGCTACCAAGCAAGATACAATCCCACGTGCCTGTGATGCTGCAGAGTATGGAGTCTGTGTAAGTGAGCTGGTCAGTTACATCCCATTTAGTTTTTTCCTTGTGATTTATTTGTTAACTATGCCTTCTGGCCTGTCTGTTTTTGCGAGTGGGGCTAGAGTTAGAGAAAAGACCATAAGACCTTGGAGTGGAAGTAAGGTTATTTGGCCCATTGAGTCCACTCCACCATTTAATCATGGCTGTTGGGCATTTCAACACCACTTGCCCGCACTCTCCTCGTAGCCCTTAATTCCTTGCGAGATCAATAATTTATCAATCTCTGCCTTGAGGACATTTGACATCCAGGCATCCACTGTGCTCTGTGACAATGAATTCCACAGACTCACCACTCTCTGGCTGAAGAAATATCTCTTCATTTCCATTCTATATTGACCCTCACTAATTTTAAGGCTGTGCCCATGGGTCCTAGTCTCCCCACCTAATGGAAACAACTTCCCAGCATCCACCCTTTCTAAGCCATGCATTATCTTGTAA
The DNA here is from genome assembly GCF_047496795.1 of Chiloscyllium punctatum. Lineage (NCBI taxonomy): Eukaryota > Metazoa > Chordata > Chondrichthyes > Orectolobiformes > Hemiscylliidae > Chiloscyllium > Chiloscyllium punctatum. Next base: position 63,473,343 of record NC_092761.1, on the reverse strand, counting down.
ATTTCTATTAGATTTCCCCTCAACCTTCTAAACTCTAATGAATACAATTCCAGTATCCTCAGCCGTTCATCATATGTTAGGTCTACCATTCCAGGGATCATCCTGGATCTCTGGTGGACATGCACCAGTGTCAGTATGTCCTACCTGAAGTGTGGGACCCAAAATTGGACACAGTATTCTAAATGGGGCCTAACTAGAACTTTATAAAGTCTCAGAAGCACATCGCTGCTTTTATATTCCAACCCTCTTGAGATAAATGGCAACATTACATTTACTTTCTTAATCACGGACACAACCTGCAAGTTAATCTTTAGAGAATCCTGGGCTAGCACTCACAGATCCCTTTGTACTTTGGCTGTATGAATTTTCTCACCGTTTAGAAAATAGTCAATGTCTGTGTTCTTTTTTCCAAAGTGCAAGACCTCACATTTGCTCATGTTAAATTTCATCAGCCATTTTCTGAACCACTCTCCAAATTGTCTAAATCTTTCTGCAGCCTCCCCACCTCCTCAGTACTATCTGCCTGTCCACCTAACTTCGTACCATCGGCAAACTTCACCAGAATGCCCCCAACTCCTTCATCCAGATCATTAGTATATAAAGTGAATAGCCGCAGCCCCAACACTGAACCCTGCAGGTCACCTGTTGTGACCACCTGCCATTTCAAAAAAGAACCTTTTATTCCAACTCTCTGCCTTCTGTCAAACAGCCAATCCTCAATCCATGCCAGTAGCTCACCTCGAACACCATGGGCTCTCATCTTACTCAAAAGCCTCCCATGAGGCAGTTTATCAAAGGCCTTTTGGAAGTCTAGATAGATAACATCCACTGGGTTTCCCTGGTCTAACCTACTTGTTACCTCCTCAAAGAATTCAAACAGATTTATCAGCCACGACCTCCCCTCACTGAATCTATGCTGGTTTGTTCTAATCCGATCCTGGACTTCCAAGAATTTAGAATTCTCATCCTTAATGATGAATTTTAGAATTTTACCAACAACTGAGGTTATGCTAATCAGCTTATTATTTTCCATATTTTGTCTCGATCTTTTCTTGAACAAGGGGGTTACATAGCGATTTTCCAATCATCTGGGACTTTCCCTGACTCCAGTGAGTTTTGAAAGATCACAACCAACGCCACCACTATTTCCTCAGCCTCCTCCCTCAGAACTCTAGAATGTAGCCCATCAGGGCCAGGAGATTTATTAATTTTTAGACCTTTTATCCTTTCTAGCACTTTCACTTTTGAAATGGCTACCATACTCAACTTAATTGACTCTGATTAATTGTTGGGATATTACTCAAGTCTTCCACTATGAAGACTGAGACAAAGAACATATTAAGTTGGACAAATATTTCTTTATCTCCCATCACTAGACTTTCAGCATCAATTTGGAATGGCCCAAAGTCTACTTTTGCCTCTCGTTTGTTCCTTATGTATTGAAAGAAATTTTTACTATCAGTTCTAATATTACTGGCCAGCTTACCTTCATATTTGATCCTCCCCTTCCTTATTTCTCTCTTTGTTATCCATTGTTAGTTTTTGTAGCGTTCCCAATCTTCTGATGTCGCAGTGCTCTTGACCACACTATAGACTCTCTCTTTTTCTTTGATACATTCCTTTGCCAGCCATAGCTGTCTAATTCCTGTCCCCAACCCCCCAGATAATCTTTCTTTTCTTTAGGATGAACCTCTGTACTGTGTCCTCAATTACACCCAGAAACTCCTGCCATTATTGCTCTATTGACTTTCCTGTTAGGCTCTGCTTCCAGTCGATTTTCAACAGTTCATCTCTCATGCCCCCGTAATTACCTTTATTTAACTGCAACACCATTACATTCAATTTTGTCTTCTCTCTTTCAAACCCCAGACTGAACTCTACCATATTATGATCGCTGCCTCCTAAGTGTTCCCTTACTTTAAGATCTTTTATAAAGTCTGGCTCATCACATAGCACCAAGTCCAAAATAGCCTGCTCCCTTGTGGGCTCCATCACAAGCTGTTCCAAAAAGCCATCTTGCAAACATTCCATGAATTCCCTTTCTTTGGGTACACCAACAACATTATTTACCCAGTCCTTTTGCATATTGAAGACCCCCAAGATCACCATGACCTTGCCTTTCTGACATGCCCTATCTATTCCAAGTACATCTTACGCCCCTGGTCCTGATCACTGCTGGGAGATCTGTACATAACTCCCATTATGGTTTTTTTTTGCCTTTGTGTTTCCTCAACTCCACCCACATGGACTCCACATTATTTGACCCTATTTCATTCAGTGCCATAGATTTAATTTCATTCTTAACTAACAGGGCAACCTTCTCCCCTCTGCCCACCTCTCCAACTTTTTGATCAGTTGTAAATCCTTGGATGCTTAACTGCCAGTCCTGAACCCCCTGCAACCATGTTTCTGTGTTGCCTACCACATCATAATTGTTATTAATCCTTCTACTTTGTTACGAATATTATGCGCATTGAGGTAACTGCCTTAATATTAACTTGCTTATCATATTTAGAGATATTGAAAATCGTAAGATGTCCTACGTTATCCTTCGTTTTTGCTGCATTTCTAGTCTGCCTCAAGCTTAAACCCACTTGCACACATGCTATCCTGCCCCATACTCCCTGTCACTTTCACTTTCCCGCCAACCCACCCCCACCCCTAAATTTTGAAGTTTAAAGTCCTACTGACCACTCTATTTATTGTTTTTGCTAGAACTGGTTCCAGATCGGTTCAGATGGAGATGGTCCCAACAGTACAGATCCCCCTGATACCAATACCCCATGAAATAGAAAAGATTGGGTTTAAATCATAGGCTTTAATTAGATTACCTTGTTGCTTAACTTTCTTGTACTATTGCTAATGTCTTATTAATAAATTGTTAGTTTTTTAACTTGGAGTCTGGTATCCGTTATTTATGAGGCTAGTACTGCTTGTTAAGGAATTTGGCTAAGAAATGTTGGAATATTGTTTTGGTATCACAATGTTTTAATTTTACTGTGTTGCAAGTACAGGGATAGGAAGGCTGATTTAATTTGCCTGTTTGTCCTTGTGTCATAACAAATTTCAATGCTATAAATTCATTAAAAAGATTTTATTAATTTTATTAATGCTGTGCTGATCCAAACAAATGCTCACTCACTCTAGTAACACACACTGTTGAGATTTACATCATTCAAACCATACTTGCTCATGTTAAATTTTCAAAACAGTAGCACAATTGCTCAGTGGTTAGCACTGCTAACTCACATAAGTAGGCATCCAAGTTCAATTCCAGCATGTGTGGAGTTTGCACATTATCCCTGTTATTACGTGGGTTTCCTCTGGGTGCTCCGGTTTTCTCCCACATTCCAAAGGTATGCAGGTTAGGTGGATCGGCCGTCATAAATTGCTTATAGTGTCCAGGGATGTGTGGATGTGTCATAGGAAATGAAGAGTTACCAGCATAGAGTAGGGGCTGAGTGTGGGTGGAGAATCAGTGTGGACTTGTTGGCCTGAATGGCCTGTCCCCACACTGTAATGATTCTAGTCTATGAATTGCTTCTAACGACCATATTAGGCTTTCCCACTTTTTAAAATAGATGATACGTTGCTGTCACTTTCTCCATCTTTTCTTGCTGTTTGTACCACAGACTTCATCAGTGCCAACTGCCCCTTGAATTTATTTTGTAAACACTAATACACTCCAGTAATGTTTCAGTAGTTGTCTCAGTGAATGAAAATTGCTCAACAGTTTGGAATAAAAATGCTTATGTTTTGGATGGAGAGGTTAGTGTTTTGGAATGTTAGTGTTGTGGTCAGTATTGGGAAAAAAAGGAAAATAAGAGAAACTTGCATTTATCTAGTGCTTTTCACAACCACCAAGTTTCACTGTAGTCACACGGAAATGCAACAATTCGCACACAGCAAGCTCCCACAATTAATAATGTGATGATTACCAGATATTCTGATGTTGTTCTGGATGTAGTTTTGCTTGCTGAGCTGGAAGGTCCATTTCCAGACGTTTCATCACTCTACTAGGTAACATCTTCAGTGGGCCTCCAGGCGAAGCACTGCTGATAATTCCTACTTTCCATTTACACGTTTGAGGTTCTTTGGGTTGGTCATGTCATTTCCTGTTCTTTTTCTTGGTGGGTGGTAGATTGGGTCTACCACGATGTGTTTGTTGATAGAGTTCTAGTTGAAATGCCATGCTTCTAGGAATTCTCGTGCTTATCTTGTTTGGCTTGTCCTAAGATGGATGTGTTGTCCCAGTCAAAATGGTGTCCTTCCTTATCTGTAGGTACAGATACTAGTGATAGTGGGTTTTGTGGCTAGTTGATATTCATGTATCTTGGTGGCTAGTTTTCTGCATGTTTGGTCAATGGAATGTTTGCTACATTGGACTACATTAGACAAACAGGCAGAAAACTAGCCACCAGGATACACGAACATCAACTAGCCACAAAACGACATGACCCTCTCTCACTGGTATCCTTACATACAGATAAGTAACGACCCCATTTTGACTGGGACAACAACAGCTCTTTTACTCTTCTTCAAAATAGTGCCACTGGACATTTTACACTAACCTGAAAAAGATAGCACCTCCAAATGTCCAGCATTCCCTCAGTTATGAACTGGGGTGTTAGCTCGTGTTCTAAGGTGGAACCTGAATACTGAACCCTGAAACTCAGAGGCAAGATAGCTAACAACATAATACTGTTTGTATTGTATTAATGTTTCAATAAATAGCTATTTCAGAAAAAAACAATATAATTTTTCAAGTACTTTTTAACCTGAGATGGATGATAGGAGGTGACTGTCCTATTTCAGTCCTTCAGTATATTTGAAAGGCTAAATGCTGCACTTTTTGAGGTCTTGGTCCAGATTTTGCAGTCAGTCTCACAACAGGCCAGTTGAACATTTTAGTAGCTCCCAAAATATGTTCCTGGCTTATGACTGCATTTGCCCAGGATGTTTTTGCACAGGGTTTATCCCTGCAGTGATGTTTGCAAGCTGTTGTAGAGCGTGGGAGCAGTGCAAGAGAAGTCGAGGTACAGACACAGCCTCTCAGTTAGTTAGACAGTCTACTTATCACACAAATGAGGAATGCGGTATATGAATGTGGTGCCAGTATGAAGCCACACATCTCAACAATTGGTGTATCACATCAAAAGCATATCTCTTAAGCTGTTTGCAACAAACAAATTACCATACCCAGCTAGCCTACATTTGCAAACATCTCAGCACAGTGTCCAATATTAGATGTAAATCCATAAGTGGATAACACCTGCTGGATAAGTGAGTGTGCAAAGAACTATGCTGAAAACCAATTTAGGATTGTCAGTCAAGCTCACAATATGGAACACTTGATTAGACTGGAAGCTACATAAGTTAAAGGATAGAGCCCAGCTCTCTTCAGACAGAACAAATATGTGCATATACTGAATCTGATTTAACTCAAGAAAATAATAGGTTGCCATTTATTGGTGCATTCCTTATGGCTATACCTGCACCAATCAGAATCAATCTGCCTGGTTTAAAATTTAAGCTAAGTCTGGCAGTTAACCATTGATCATCATTAACAGGTGCATTCTCCTTGACAATATCTCTACCAACCAGACTTAACTTGACAACCAATCAGCACTCTCTTTCCATGCAGTATTAAAATTGTTTCTCCTTAAATTGGTATTCTTGCAAATTGTCCTAATGAGTGCAAGATGAAAAGCTTTAAAAAAAGTGACTTTTTCAGCAATACTCATGAGAGTTTGGAAGATCTTGTTATGTATAATTTGACAGTATACATCTACCTCAAAAAGAATAATAATACATTTCAAAAAAAAGTTATTAAATATGACACGTTTTGAAATATCCATGAAAGCAAGATTTTAAATTCCTGCCTGTGTTTATTTATAATAAGTTTTCAGTTCAGTTTTGTTCAGCATGATGCAGTTGCTGTAGTATTCCTGCCTTCCTGAAGCCTGGGCTCCTTCTTATTCATTACTCTCAGACAGTTGCCTTCATGTTTTACATAAAAATAAATACTTTCTCTTGGAACTTCTGTCCCTTTTGCTATTTCTATTCAGTTAACAAAAACTAGATGGATATTTCATTTTGTAAGAAAAATATTTTCAAACGTATTTTCCTCAGCTCTCTATTGGCTACTCAAAGCCAACATTTATCCATTTCACTTCTACAAGCAATTTGAAAAAAGAGAAATTAATGCTTGAAGCACTCACCATCAGTGTGATGACTCAAAGGATTCTCAGATTCTCTGATACTATGGTAAAATTGAAATGCATGCTTGGTGGCTGTTCCGGGCAGACTTAACTGATCTTAAGTGAGGAGGCAGCAGAACCTTGCTAGTTGGCATCGAAGTAAAGATAAATTAGGTTGCTGCTGACCATTATCTACTGATTCTTGTTGGAATGGGCTACGTGGAAATAGAATAAGATGAGGGAAGAGTGCAGCCTGGTGCATCTAAGGGTTGAATGGGATGCAAATACCCATTGCCAAGACCCTTGTATGAAAAATACTAATTTGCATGAGAAGCCACAAGCTAACACTAGATCAAACCCCAAACCAGCCAATGACTTCACAAGACGACTGTAGAGAAATGAATAAACATCGAAGAGTGTAGTGCTGGAAAAGCACAGCTGGTCAGGCAGCATCCCGATGTTTCGAGCATAAGCTCTTCATCAGGAATGAGGGGTTGGCCCAAGGGGCTAAGAGATAAATGGGAGGGGGTGCTGGCCTGGGGATAAGGTAGCTGAGCATGCAATAGGTAGATGAAGTTGGGTGAGAAGGTGATAGGTCAGAGGGGAGGGTGGAATTTATAGATGTGAAGGAAGATGGACAGGTAGGACAGTTCAACAGGGTGGAGCCAAGTTGGAAGGTTGGATCTAGGATAAAGTGGGGGGAGGGAAAATGAGGAAACTGATGAAATCCACATTGATCCCATGTGGTTGGAGGGTCCCAAAGCAGAATTTGAGGAACTCTTCCTCCAGATGTCGGGTGTTTTCTCCTGACCGTAAATTTTAGCTTTTGAGTACTTTCTCGGGGAATAATTTTCATGTTTACCATAATTGAAGATAATAAATGATTCTACAGCCTATTATACAGTATGTAATAACAGAGCATTCAGAAATATATAATAAAATCAAGCAGAGTCAGCAGGGCTCCATGAGGGGGAAACCATGTTTGACAACATTCTTTGGGAGAATTCTTTGGGAGTGTAATAAGCAAGACAGTTAAAGAGGAAGCAGTGGATGCAACAGATTTGGTTTTCAGAAGGCATTTGATAATACGACATATTAGGCTATTCAATAAGATAAGACCCTATAGTGCTAGATGTTAGATATTAGATTGAATAGAAGCTTGGTCATCTAATGGAAGACAGAGATTTGGGATAAGGGGCATTCTGAGAACAACAACCTGTAACTGGTGGTGTACCATAGGGATCAGGGCTGGGGTCACAATGTTTCATAATATATTATAGCAAATTTTGTGCATGATACAAAAATAGATCAGAAGGCAAGTGATGAGGATAACAATGAGTCTGCATGGGGATATAGACAGGTTCAGCAAATTGGCAAAAATCTGGCAGATGGAATATAATGTGGGAAAATGTGAGGTTATACACTTTGCAGGAAAATTACAGGTGCTGAATATTACTTAAATGGAAAGAAATCTGCAGATAACTATAGAACAGAAGGATGTGGGAGCTCTCTTTTATGAATAACAAAAAGCTAGCATCCAAATTGGACTCGATGGTGGGGCTGAATGTCCTGCCACCACACTGTCAGGATTCTGAGATTCAGCAGGTAATAGGAAAAGCAAATGGAATGTTGGCATTTATTTCAAAGGAAATGCAGTATAGACGTTCAGAGATTTTACTAAAACTGTACAAGACAATAATCAGACCATGGCTGGAATACTGAGAATGTTTCTCCTGACCGTAAATTTTAGCTTTTGAGTGCTTTCTCGGGGAATAATTTTCATGTTTACTATAATTGAAGATAATAAATGATTCTACAGTCTATTATACAGTATGTAATAACAGAGCATTCAGAAATATATAATAAAATCAAGCAGAGTCAGTAGGACTCCACGAGGGGGAAATCATGTTTGACAACGTTAAGAGAATTCTTTGGGAGTGTAATAAGCAAGACAGAGAAAGAGGAAGCAGCGGATGCAACAGATTTGGTTTTCAGAAGGCATTTGATAATACGACATATTAGGCTATTCAATAAGATAAGACCCTATAGTGCTAGATGTTAGATATTAGATTGAATAGAAGCTTGGTCATCTAATGGAAGACAGAGATTTGGGATAAGGGGCATTCTGAGAACAACAACCTGTAACTCGTGGTGTACCATAGGGAATAGTTTTGGACCCATTATCAAAGGAAAGATATCCTGTCACTGAAGGCTGTCCAGAAAAGGTTCCCAAGGTTGATACCTGGTACAGAAAGACTATCCTATGAGGAAATGGGTTTTGCCCGTACCCATTGGGTTTTCGTAGAATAGGAGGGTTTCACATTGAAACACACAGATTCTTAGGAGTCTTCACAAGGTAGACAAGCTGTCTCGTGCTCCCACAATGAGGTTGAACAGTTCATCCACTTTGCCAACACCTTCCACCCCAACCTCAAATTTACCTGGACCGTCTCAGACTCCTCCCTCCCCTTCCTAGACCTCTCCATTTCTATCTCGGGCGACCGAATCAACACGGACATTTACTATAAACTGACCGACACCCACAGCTACCTAGACTATACCTCTTCCCACCCTGCCCCCTATAAAAACGCCATCCCATATTCCCAATTCCTTTGTCTCCACCGCATCTGCTCCCAGGAGGACCAGTTCTAATACCGTACAACCCAGATGGCCTCCTTCTTCAAAGACCGCAATTTCCCCCCAGACGTGATCGACGATGCTCTCCACTGCATCTCCTCCACTTCCCGCTCCTCCACCCTTGAGCCTCGCCCCTCCAATCACCACCAGGACAGAACCCCACTGGTCCTCACCAACCTCCATATACATCGTACCATCCATCGTCATTTCCGCCACCTCCAAACGGACACCACCACCAGGGATATTAGATTAGATTAGATTAGATTACTAAAATGTGGAAACAGGCCCTTCGGCCCAAAAAGTATACACCACCCCCGCCAAAGCGCAACCCACCCATACATTTACCTCTTATCTAACACTACGGGCAATTTAGGGGACAATTTACTTGACCTGCACATCTTTGGACTGTGGGAGGAAACCGGAGCACCCGGAGGAAACCCACGCCGACACAGGGAGAATCTGCAAACTCCACACAGTCAGTTGCCTGAGGCAGGAATTGAACCTGGGTCTCTGGCGCTGTGAGGCAGCAGTGCTAACCACTGTGCCACCGTGCCACCCCTCCCCTTCCCTATCAGCATTCCAAAAAGACCACTCCCTCCATGACTCCCTCATCAGGTCCACAACCCCCACCAACCCAACCTCCACTCCCGGCACCTTCCCCTGCAACCGCAAGAAATGCAAAACTTGTGCTCACACCTCCCCCCTTACTTCCCTCCAAGGCCCCAAGGGATACTTCCATATCTGACACAAATTCACCTGCACCTCCACACACATCATTTACTGCATCCGCTGCACCTGATGTGGCCTCCTCTATATTGGGGAGACAGGCTGCCTACTTGCGGAATGTTTCAGAGAACACCTCTGGGACACCCGGACCAACCAACCTAACCACCCCATGGCTCAACACGCCAACTCCCCGTCCCACTCCACCAAGGACATGCAGGTCCTTGGACTCCTCCATCGCCAGACCATCGCAACATGATGGCTGGAGGAAGAGCACCTCATCTTCCGCCTAGGAACCGTCCAACCCTGAGGGACGAACTCAGATTTCTCCAGTTTCCTCATTTCCCCTCCCCCTCACCTTGTCTCAGTCCCAACCCTTGAACTCAGCACCACCTTCCTAACCTGCTATCTTCTTCCTGACCTCTCCGCCCCCAACCCCACTCCAGCCTATTACCCTCACCTTAACATCCTTCTACCTATTGCATTTCCAACGCCCCTCCCCCAACTCCATCTTCCCTACCTTTTATCTTAGCCGGCTTGGCACACTTTCTTCATTCCTGAAGAAGGGCTGATGCCCGAAACGTCGATTCTCCTGCTCCTTGGATGCTGCCTGACCTGCTGCACTTTTCCAACAACACATTTTCAGCTTGACAAGGTAGATGCCAAGAAACTGTTTCCCCTTGTGGGAGAGTCTAGGACCAGACAACATAATCTCAGAGTAAGGAGTCAAAACATTTAAGATAGCGATGAGGATGAATTTCTTCTGAGGATAATGGATTTGTGGAATTCTTTACTGTAGAGAGCTATCAAAGTTGGGTCATTATGTATATTCTAAGCTGAGATAGAAAACTTTCAGTCAGTAAAAGAATCAAAGGGTATAGAGAAAAGACAGGAAGGTAGATTTGAGGATTATTAAATCAGCTAATTGAATGGCGGAGCAGACTCGATGGGCTGAATGGCCTATTTCTGCTCCTACATCTAATGATATTTGAATGGTCAAAATTAAATTTACAACATTTTGAGATTTTTGAAACCTACTTTGCAGCTTTTGTGATTTCTGAGCCCAGGTCTCTGACAGCCTTGCAGTCGAACAATTGTGTTTATTGACAGAAAGAGCTGGCAAAGTCTGATACATTGTTCTGCACAAGTTGTTAAACAATTTCACTCAAACATGGTTTTTCTTTGCTGTCTTGTGCCATTTGAAATTTTCACATTGCACATATTTCCACAAGTCGTTTTGTGAAATGGAAAAACAAGATGAGTTTAATTAATTACTGCTGTCAATAAATTAAGATACAAAGGGTAGAAAGTAACGTTCTGCTGGTTGATATTGATGAAGCCTACCAGTCAGATCACAGATCATTTACATGTGAGTAACCTGAATCTTTTCCCCTAGCAACTACAGGTCAGCCAACCATGCAAATACATCTTTGAATCCCAAAAGAAAATGAGTCAAAGCTTAGGTCAATATTTCGCAGAGATCTAGAAATGTATGCAGCTCTTGAGAACTGGAATATAGCAAATGTCTGTCCCATATGCATCAAAAAGGATTCACATATGGATCAGAGATCAATTAGTCTAAGATCAGCAGTGAGGAAAGTATTTCACAGTATTTTAAGGAATGCCATCATATTTTATTTGAGCACAAATATACGAACAAGCTCTACAGATTGAGAAGTAATAAGATATATCTGACGGATTTGGAAAATGTGTTGAGTAGATAAAGGTGCATAATTCAATAACACCCACAAATGAGCACAGGGATCATGATGTGTGATTAATCTGCTTCCAATTCTTGCAGTGCCAACACCACTCCAGCTTTGTGCTGCCTACTCTTTTCAATGATTTTGATGTCCTGCCAGCACTGACTATACTTTCTATTAGTTGGATCCTTCAAGTGAGTAGGTCAACAGCATGAGTGACAAATAATACTTAGAGCTAGTTTGCAAAGTATAAAGCGAATCTACATTGGCTTCTGACCTGGATCTAAACAAAGAAAAAAAACTGCACTTCAGAGCTTCGGTCAGAGTGTCTGCAGTTGCCTCCGATGCAGAATTCAACTGCCTAAAACGTTAAGCATTGGTAGAGTGGAGTCAATGGGAATTAGTGTAAAAACTTTCCACTGGTTGGAGTGTTACCTAACAAAGGAAGGTGTTTCTAGTTGTTGGAGAGAATCAACTCAGTCCCAGGATATCAGTGTAGGAATTCTTCTTTCGGATAGTGTCCTCGGAATAAACATTTTCAGCTGCTTCCTGAATGATTTTCCCTCCATCATAAGGTGGTAAGTGAGGGTGTTCACTGATGACTGTACAATGCACTGAACCATTTGCAACACTTCAGGTTCTGAACCAGCTTACATCCACGTGCAGCAAGACTTGGACAAGACCCAGGCTTGTGCTGAGAAATGTCAATTAGCATTTATGCTAAACAAGTGTTAGGCATTGACCATCTCCAACAAGAGAATTGATATTGAATGGTATTATTATCACTGAATCTCTCACAATCAACACCTCAGGCATGACCATTGAACAAAAACTTAACTGGACTAGCCATATAAACACTGTGGCTTAACAGCAAGTAAGAAGTTTGAAATTCTGTAACAAAGAACTTACCTACTTTCCTCCCAAAGCATGTCCACAATCTACAAAGCACAAGTCAGGAGTGTGATTCAAGATACTCCCCTTGTCTGGATGGATACATCATCAACACCATTGAGGAGTCTCAACAGCATCCAGGACAAATTAGCCCACTTGATTGACACCAAATCCACCACCTTCAACACTGATACTATTCACCAATGACTCAATGACAGCAGTTTGTATCATTTACAAAGTGCATTGTAGTAACATATCAGAGTACCAACAAGGTTCAAGAGGGTTTTGGATGATTACTTGGACAGACATAGTTGCAAGTGTTTGGCACAAACAAGAGTATGGCACAAGTTAATGATGCTCCTTAAAAAGTTATTGCAAACCCAAATGTAGCATTGAAACTTGCAACCACTGATAACTAACATGACAAATGTAGCAAACATATGGGCAGAAACCTGCATCTCAAAAGGGAATTCAGAGGTCCCTTTCCAACCTACAGATTACTCTGACTTTGAACTATAATATGATTTCCTCGTTACCATTGTCTCAGACTCTCGAACCGTACGCCTAACAACACCGCGGGTGTACCTACATCGAAACGCTGCAATGTTTCAAGAAGACAGCTAATGCCACCTTCTCCAGAAAATTTAGGGATGTCATAAATGCTTGATAGCTAGCAAACCAACCTTCCATGTTGTATTATTGTGTACCAGAAGAAAGAGGTACAGGAAAATGCCATTCTGTCCTTTGAGCCTGCTCAAACATTCAAGAGGAACATGACTGATCTAACATTCCTAATGTCAACTTTCTTATATTTTCTCCATAACCCCCTCCTGATCAAGAATATATTTCAGTCCTAAATATATACAAGGACTTTCCCCCACATCTCTGAATAGCAAGAAGTTCCAAAGTCTCTCAAACCTCAGAGAAGAAACTCCTCCTCGTCTCAGACTTAAAATGGTACCCTATTTTTTTCTGGGACTATGCCCTCTTGTCTTAGACTATCCTTTGAGGGGCTACATCATCTCAGTGTTTACTCTGTCAAGCCACTTACAAATTTGATATGTTTTCATCAGATCACCTCTCATTCATTTAAACTCCAGTGAGTAGAGTGCCAAGCTGCTTAGCTTTTGCACTTATGACAATTCCTCCAAACAAGACTTCCCTACACTTTTTTTTAGATTAGATTACTTACAGTGTGGAAACAGGCCCTTCTGCCCAACAAGTCCACACCGCCCCGCCGAAGCGTACTCACCCATACCCCTACATCTACATCAACCCCTTACCTAACACTACGGGCAATTTAGCATGGCCAATTCACCTGACCTGCACATCTTTGGACTGTGGGAGGAAACCAGAGCACCCGGAGGAAACCCACACAGACACAGGGAGAACGTGCAAACTCCACACAGTCAGTCGCCTGAGGCGGGAATTGAACCCGGGTCTCCGGCGCTGTGAGGCAGCAGTGCTAACCACTGTGCCACTGTGCCACCGTGCCGCCCACTTCTACTCCAACTTCTTGAAATAAAGACCAACATTCCATTAACCTTCCTGATTACTTGCAGCACCCGTGAGCTAGCTTTCTACATTTCATGCACAAGTACCGCCAAGTCCCTTTGTGTTGCAGATTTTTGCATTTTTTTCTCTGCTTAAATAATACTGGTCTTTTGTTCTCCCTTCCAAGCTTAACAATGTCATATCTTCCCACATTATACACCATTTGCCAGTTTCTTGCCCAATTCCTGGACTGATCAAGATATCTTTAAACTGTTTGTACCCCTCTTGATTCTTTCCATCTATTTTTGTGTCGTGTATAAATTTGGTTATAGTTCATTTACTTTCTTCCTCCAAGTCATTAACATACATTCTAAGCAGTTATGTTCCCAGCACTATTCCCTGTGGAAGCCCACTGGTCACAGATCATCAACCCCAAAATGGAATCCTCATCCCCACTCCCTCGTTCTTGGCCATTAGCCAATTCTTTTTTCACATCAATATACTTCCTCAACACTATGAGTTCTTATCTTATGACTTAACCTTTTGTGGGATTTACTTGTCAAATGCCTTCTGGAAGTCAAAGTACAGTATATTTACTGCTTTCTCTCTATCCAATCTGGCTGAGAGTTCCTTGAAAAACTGTAATAAATTAGTCGGGCATGAATTCCCTTTCATGAAGCCATACTGACTCGGTTATGATTTTCGAAGCGTTCTGCTCTTATTTCCTTAATCATTAATTCCAAGATTTTTTCCAGCAGTAGATGTTAGGTTGATCACACTACAATTTTTGAAACGTGGTAACACATTGGCACGGTGGCACAGTGGTTAGCACTGCTGCCTCACAGCGCCAGAGACCCGGGTTCAGTTCCCTCCTCAGGCGACTCTCTGTGTGGAGTTTGCACATTCACCCTGTGTCTGTGTGGGTTTCCTCCCACAATCCAAAGATGTGCAGGTCAGGTGAATTGGCCATGCTAAATTGCCCGTAGTGTTAGGTAAGGGGGAGATGTAGGGGTATGGGTGGGTTGTGCTTTGGCGGCGTGGTGTAGACCTTTTGGGCTGAAGGTCCTGTTTCCACACTGTAAGTAATCTAATCTAAAAAATTGGATTCTGGGGGAATTGTAAAGTGGCCAATGATTTTTGGAAATGCATCTGTTATCACTGTGGTTATTTCTTTTAGGACCCGAGGATGTAACCCATCAGGACCAGGCGACTTATCTGACTTTAGCCCCATTAGTTTGTTTTATACTACTTCTCTAGTGATGTTGCAGGTACTTAATTTCTCCCTATATTTTTAATCATGAACGGAATGTCCAAGGTATCTTCCGCAGTAAACATAGAACATTACAGTGCAGTACAGGCCCTTTGGCCCTCGATGTTGCGCCGACCTGTCATACCAACCTGAAGCCCATCTAACCGACACTATTCCATGTACGTCCATATGCTTGTCCAATGACGACTTAAATGTACTTAAAGTTGGTGAATCTACTACCGTTGCAGGTGAAGCATTTCATACCCTTACTACTATCTGAGTAAAGAAACTACCTCTGACAACTGTCTTATATCTATCACCCCTCAATTTAAAGCTATGCCCCCTCGTGCTCGCCATCACCATTCTTGGAAAAGGTTCTCCCTGTCCACCCTATCTAACCCTCTGATTATCTTATATGTCTCTATTAAGTCACCTCTCAACCTTCTCATCTCTAACGAAAACAACCTCAAGTCCCTCAGCCTTTCCTCGTAAGACCTTCCCTCCATACCAGGCAACATCCTAGTAAATCTCCTCTGCACCTTTTCCAAAGCTTTCACATCCTTCTTATAATGCGGTGACCAGAACTGTACACAATACTCCAAGTGCGGCCGCACTAGAGTTTTGTACAGCTGCAGCATAACCTCATGGTTCCGGAACTCAATCCCTCTGTTGAAGACTGATGAAAAATTTCTTTTTAACTCCTTTGCCATTTCTTTGCTCCCAAAATAGTCTCTTAGTTTCATTTTCTAAGAAGCATACGTTCACTTTGCCCCCACTCTTCTTTTTTTTCTACATTAAAATAAGTTCTTATTGTCATTTTTCATCTTCCTTGCTAGCTTGCGCTTGAAGTTTATTTGCTTTCTCTTTAACTTTTTTTTAATTCTCCTTTGCTGGACTCTGAAGTTACCTCAGTCTTCAGGGCTATCACTGACCTTTACCTCTTTATATGCTTTCTCTTTCAACTTTATAATGTTCTTAACTTCCTTGGTTAGCCAAGGAAGAGTGATTTATCCCTCTCTTAGAATCTTTCCTCCTTACTGCTTTATATATTTTGCTGAGAGATAGGAATTATGTTTGCCAATGCTTGTTTACTGTGTTTCCTCCTACTCTATCTGCCTGGTTCACTTTAGCTAACTCTATCCTCATTTTATTGTAATTCCCTTTATCTATGCTAAACACAGTTGTTTTCAACTCAGGTTTCTCACACTCAAACTGAATATTAAATTCTATCATGTTATGATCACTATTTCCTAGAGGATCTTTTACTTTGAGATAATTTAATAAACCTGCTTCATTACCCAATACCAGATTCAGGATAACCTTTTCCACGGTTCACTCCATGACATTTGCTCTCAGAAACTATTCCTAATGCACTCAGTGAATTTTTTATCATAGCTACTCTTTCCAACTTGATTGACCCAATCAACATGAAGGTTAAAGTCACCCATGTTTATTGTTCTATTCTTTTTACATGCTCCTGTTATTTCTTAGTTTATACCCGTTCCTCAGTGTGGGTTTGGGTGTTTATACACTATTTCTACCTGCACCTTCTATTCCTTGGTGTTACTTATCTCCACCCAAATGGACTGTATGTCATTCGAAATCTATATAGTCTCACACACTGTCCTCATTTCATCTGTTATTAACAGTAGATTAGATTAGATTAGATTCCCTACAGTATGGAAACAGGCCCTTTGGCCCAACAAGCCCACACCGACCCTCTGAAGAGTAACCCATCTCGACCCATCCCCTACCCTACATTTACCCCTGACTAATGCACCTAACATTATGGGCAATTTAGCATGGCCAATTCATCTGCCAGCACAATTTTGGATTGTGGGAGGAAACTGGAGCACCCAGTAGAAACCCATGTAGACACGAGGAGAATGTGCAAACTCCACATAGACAGCCAAGGCTGGAATCAAACCCAGGTCCCTGGCATTGCAAGGCAGCAGTGCTAACCACTGAGTACCATCCCACCACCTGTTTCTTCCCACCTTGCTTTCCAAATGGTTAAATAACCCCTGCAAGTTAGGTTCCCAGTTCTGATCTCCTTACAATCATGTCTCCATAATGACTTCAAGATAATATCCCATTATTTGCACTGACCATTTGTCTAGCTTATTATGACTCCTTCATGCATTAAGATACAAAGTCTTTCATCTTGCCTTTTTGTCATTTTTAATCAACCTAATTTTTCTTAATGCTGTGACTCTGTTTGAATTTCCTTTGAATTTTACAGTTCTTTCTTCTTTTATGTCCGTGTTTCTCTTCCCTTGTCACCCTGTTTAGTTCCCCACTTCCCTACCATTCTAGATTAAATCTGCCTGACCATACAAATTTGTACATGCCGGAGGACATCAGTTCCACTCCTCTTCATATGTAACACATCCTGTTTCTTCTGGTCCCATCTACATTAAGTCTCAGTGTCCCAGCAGTCTGAACCCCTTCGACCCCCTGCCATCTTTCTAGCCACATATTCAACTTATAACCATTGCAATGACAAAATAAAATTTACTGAATTGAGAGGTGCCTTGTGATTTGTGGACCAGAAAAGGTGCCAGGGTGACTCCGACATGGGAAACATTAAAGAACCGCCCAAAATAGGACATTGCACTAGAAACCTTGATGAAATACCCGGAGAAGAAGAGAAATGTCCAAAATATGCAGGGCCAGGAACTCACAAGGCACAACCTCAGAATACAGTGAGAGTACTTAGCCATAGATGTCAACACGGGTGTCCTGACATTAGGGAAATAAAAATGCAATCACACAAGAAGTTTAATGCTCTCACTTGACGGCCAAGGGTCACATATCAGATCCAACCAAATACACTATCAGACCTGGACACAGAGGTTGTAGCTCTCAACATCTGTACATTCAGCAACTTGACTACAATAAGACATTTCACAGAAGCATGACATCAAACCACATAAGGAAATATTAGTTCAGAAAACAAAAGATTTAGTGAAAGGGAACTTAATTTCACAATGTGTGTCTTAAAGGAAGAGATCATGATAGAGTGGTGAAGAAAAGAAGCCCACAGCTTGTGGCTAGGACCTGCAGGCAAGCATCAACGGCAGGAGCAATTGTAATGGGGAAGCACAATAAGATAGAAATAGAGTACAGATCAGTTTCAGGATTAAGATGTTAGAGATTATTACAAAGATAGAGAAATTTGAAAATCAAGATGATGCTCAACTGAGAAGTAATGTAAGTCAGTGATCATGGGCGTTTCAGTAGAGAATGAGCTGAGATGGAATGAAGTCAGATGATGTTGGAGTAGAAATGAGTCTTTAGTGACAAAGGAGTAATGAGGTCTGAATCTTATCTCAGGATCAAGTGTGACACCAGATTAATCTCAGACTGTTACCATGGAAAAAGAAGGACCTGATAACGAAGGAACAGAGTTCATGGTGTGGATGAGAATTTATGAGTACAGCCTTCTCGATATTTAATTAGAAGAAATTTCTGCTCATCCTAAATGAAATGTTGGATAGGTTGATTGATAACATGGCAACTTTGGAGAAGTCTAAAGGTGGAGGTATTACTGGAAGTGGGTGTTGTTTGTGCACACGTAAAAACTAACAGTGTGCCTTCAGACATTGTCACTGAGAGATAGCATGTAGATGAGAAATAGAGAGAAAATAGAAACATAGAAAGTAGGAGCAGGTGTAGGCCATTCGGACCTTCCAGCCTGTACTATCATTTAATATGATCATGGCTGATCATGCAATCTTAGTATCCCACTCCCATTTTCACTCCATACCCCTTGACCCCTTTAGCCACAAGGGCCACGTCCAGCTCTTGAATATATCTAACAAACTGGCCCAATAACTTTCTGTGGTGGAGAGTTCCAAAGGCTCACAACTCTGAGTGAAGAAATTCTTCCTTAGTTCAATCCAGAATAGTTTACTCCTTATTCTTAGACTGTGACTCCGAGTTCTGAGAATAAAGATGGATCCTTGGAAAATACCAAAGGTAACAGTGCTGGAGCAGGAGCAATAGTTTTTGCAACTGATACCTTGACTACTATTTGTTGTATGGGGGCAGTTGGCCTGAAAAGGTTAACTCAGGAGCTTTGGAGTATTTCCTCTCATGGATATTTAAAGACTCTTGTGGTACAGTGGTAAAGTCTGAGCTGGGAGAACCGATTTAAATTTCACGTGCTCCAGGGATGTATACGAACATCTCTGAACAAAATGCTTTGCAAGTATTTATAAATTATCTTTGTGAGGAACTATGTTAGTTCTACTTTGATATTATTGTTGTGGTTCTGTTCGCCGAGCTGGGAATTTGTGTTGCAGACGTTTCGTCCCCTGTCTGGGTGATATTCTCAGTGCTTGGGAGCCTCCTGTGAAGTGCTTCTGTGACAAACTACTATAAATGCTGGAGGAAACAACACAGAAGCGCTTCACAGGAGGCTCCCAGGCACTGAGGATGTCACCTGGACAGGGGACGAAACGTCTGCAACACAAATTCCCAGCTCGGCGAACACAACCACAACAACGAGCACCCGAGCTACAAATCTTCTCACAAACTTTGAACTTTGTTATTAGTCAGTTCTATAGCCATGTACCAGAGATCTAGTTAATGTCTCTTAGGAGACAATAACATTTCTTAGCTACAGTGTGAGCATAGTCAATCAGACTTAGGCTAGTGTAGCCTGCTATCTTACTATTATGTATTAAACCACTTCTTGATATTTGTGGATGTGATTCTTCTGCTGAAGACATTGTGGTTAATCCTGCACCACGTCATAATCTTAAACCCCATAGAGCAGTATTGCAAAAGGCTGGTGGCAGTAAATCTACCCAAAGAAGATCCCAGTAGAACCAAGTGCCTGCTGCAGTCATCTCCCACAACAGCATTAAAAAGATAAGAATTAAACCACACGAGAAGAGCCCCATATAGTTGTGAGGCATTGGAGAAAGATGTTGTGGTCAACCATAGCAAAGACTTTAGATACATTGAGAAGGATATGGAGTTTAGTCATAGTCACAAAGGCCTCTTTGATTAAAAACCCACTCTGGTGGATTCTGGAAAATTGGGAACAGATTCAAAAAGTGACAATGCATTCAAGGATCTCTGATCACCTGTATATGTCTTCTGGGTAGGTTCATATGCATACTGTAGAATTTTTCACAGTAACATATGTGTCTCTACTCAGAAGTGAGAAGTGTTGGTTTCTGATGTATGCTGTCCCATGTGTTATTGTTCTCTGCTATTTTGAGGGTACTCTCAGCATTCCTTTGATCTCAAGCCTGTACCATGCAATTCTCTGTCAGAAAGCTGAGATTTCATTCCCCGTAACCAAGAAATTGTTTTTGATAAATTGATAAATTAATAACAGTCATCCCATTGTCAAGTTTGAAAGTAGTTGGATGGCTGTTAGCCTGTATCATGTGTATCATTACAGGTTCTGATGAATAATCTATAACTCAAGGAAAGATCAAGTTGTACCTTCACAAAGTGGCACATCATGATATAATGTTGTGCTCTAATTAAGGTAAGTCTTGATCTTCTGGGTTTTCTTCCAAATATGTTTGCTATAAGAATTCTGGCTCTTTGTGCACTTAAGCATCATTAAACTTGTGATTCAATAGCTGTTTTTGCCACCACATATTCCTTGGATATATCCCACTTTATTACAAAAATTGAATTGGCATAAAATTGGGCAATATTTATGGTTTTAACTTTATGTGGAGCACCGGAAACAAAGGTTTTCAAGAGATTTTGTGCTGGTCTATCAAATGGTGTTTTCAAAATTCACAAAGTCTAGTGAGCTTCTTAATCAAGGTTGTCTTTCCTTCCCATCTTGTACTATTTTCAGTTTTTACGACTTTTTGAATGTGTCTTCCCAGTTTGAGAGCCTCTTCTGATCATCTAATGAAGATGTGCAATAAATTCAAAAACAATTCTGTCTTGAATTAGTTCTGGTATGAATCACTACAATCACAACATTTGACAATGTTAAATATCATTAGTAACACTATTAAAAGGGTCTCCAAGAAGATTAATAAATTTATATTAATTGGTAGTAATCTTCCTGGAGGACCTTCCAATAATTTTATTAATGATCTTTACACATTGTCAAAATATTGAACATTACTAATGTGAATATTTTTCCCTTTAACGCTTTAGTATGATTCGGCTTGGTCTCAAACTTTTTCACTGATTTGAGCTTTTGTAGGTAGGATTAGTGCTGCTATGTAGGTGGGGGATTTCAGAGCAGGCGGCATATTTTTAAGGTGAGAGGAGAAAGATTTACAAAAGACAAGATGCATTTTCTTTTTTTACACAGAGTGGCTTGTATATGGAATGTACTTGCATAGGAAATGATGTATGCAGCTATAGTTACAAAATTTAAAAGACATTTAGATAAATGCATGAATAGGAAATGTTTGGAGGGATATGGGCCATTCGCAGGCAGGTGGTAAAAGTCTAGTTTGTGATTGTGGTTGACTCGGAAAGTTGGATTGATTGGTCTGTTTCTGTACTTTATGACTCTGTAGTCTTTTATTGCTGGTTTCTGTTTTTACAAAAGCTGACGTGGTGTTCTTTTCAAACAGGTAAATATTTAAAGACACCCTCTTAGATTTTTTTTCCCAGAAAGTTTTTTTTTTCTTTTTTTCATGCAGATGACTGTGGGTGTTGCAGTCTGCAATTGCTACCAGCTTATATAGTACAGCTAAAAGAGAACTTCAGCCACCCACTGCTGTTACCAACTTAGGTACAAGACAATGAGGTTCACCAATGCTGCCATCTGATATACATGTTGTATTCTGTAAGAAATATCTGAGATGTCTTGCATGGATTCATTACCATCAATCCTTCTTGCTGATATTATTCTCGGCCTTTTTTATTCAATCATGGGACATGGGTGTCACTGGCTGGCTAACATTTATTGTCTGCCCCTATTTGCCCTTGAGAAAGTAATGGTGAGCTACCTTCTTGAAATGTTGCAGTCCACATGTTGTAGGTTGACTCACAACGACTTGAGGGAGTAAGTATCAGAATTTTGAACTAGCTACAGTGAACAAACGGCAATAAATTTCCAAGTCAGGATGGTGAGTGGCTTGGATGGGAACTTGCTGGTGGCAATGTTCTGATGTGTCTGCTGCCCTCACTCTTTTCAATAGACATTGACGTGGGTTTGAAAGGATTTGTTTAAGGATTTTTGGCAAATTTCTGCAGTCTATCTTGTAGGTAATGCACAGACTGCTGCTATTGAGCATCAGTGATGGAAGGAGTGGATGTATCTGTTGCCAATCCTGCTTTGACCTGGGTGGTGTCAAACTTGTTGAGTGCTGTTGGCAAAAAACACACCCATACAGACAAAAGGGAGGTATTCCATCACACCTGACTTGTGTCTTGTAACTGATAGACAGGCTTTGAGGGAGTCACAAGGTGAGTTACTTGTCACAGTATTCTTAGCCTCTGACTATTGTGTTTATGTCGTGAGTCCAGTTCACTTTCTGGTTGGTGGTAAGCCCAAAGATGTTGATAGTTGTGGATTCAGTGACAGTTACATCTTTGAATGTCAAGGGATAGTGGTTAGATTGTCTCTTATTGAAGACATGTGGAGAAGATGTTCTAATGATGTCTGAGGTAGAAGTTAGGCTTAGACTTGATCTGTAAATAGGTTGATTCCATGTTACTTAATTGTGAGCCACATGCCAGCTACAGCTAAATCACATGAATGTCTCTCGTAATTCATCAGTTTGATATACAACAAAGTTACTGAACAATTCTCACACAGCATTGGAAACGAGCACCAACTTCTGGTGACTATCTAGAAATTCTAGTTAGCTTCACTCAGGAACTGTCCAGGATATCCTGATGGAGGGAGCCCATCTCCTGAAATCAATTAATTCTTTCAGATCCTAACTGATATATACAACAAGGAGAGTTGAGGTCCTGACATTGACTGTGGAGGAAACCTTCATCTAGTCTAAAAATCATACTATCTGTTCCCTGTCACTCAGCTAATTTTATGCCCTTCCTCATGAAGGGCTTATACCTGAAATGTCGACTCCCTTGCTCCTTGGATGCTGCCCAACCTGCTATGCTTTTCCAGCACCACACTCTCAACTCAAATCTCCAGCATCTGCAGTCCTCACCTTCGCCTAATTTTATGTCTAGGTGATTACTGTTCCTCTTATTCCATAAACTCTAACTTTGTTCACAAATCTTTGTGGTTACTTACGAAATGCCTTTGGAAATTCATACACACCTCCTCACCAGCATCATTCTCAGCAATTCTCTCTGTTACCTCATCAAAGAAAATGTCAGTTAAACATATTTTCCCCTTAAACTATCCTGCTGGCTTTCCTTAATTAGTACATATTTCCATGAGCAATTATCATTCTCTGAAGCATCCCATCTCTGAGTTTAAAGGGATTGAAACTCCGGCTTGATAGGTTCCATAAGGTGAAAGTAAGGGATCTTGGAGAAACATATATAATTATGAAGGGAATAGATAAAATAGAAGCAGGGAGTTTGCTTCCACTGGCGGGTGCAACTAGAACGAGGGACATAGCCTCAAAATAAAGGGGAGCAGATTAAGACTGAGTTGAGGAGGAACTTCTTCACCCAAAGGATAATGAATCTGTTGAATTGCCTCCCCAGTGAAGCAGTTGATGCTACCTCGTTGAATGTTTTTAAGGCAAAATAGCTTTGTGAACAGTTAAAGGTATTAAGGGTTATGGTGAGCGGGTAGGTAAGTGAATTGAGTCCACAAAAACATCAGCCTTGGCCTCACTGAATGTCAGAGCAGGCTTGACAGGCCAGACGACCTACTCCTGCCCCTATTTCTTGTGTTCTTCTGTCATATCATAAGTGAGACATGGACCACAATTTCAAAAGGTAAGAAATGGAGACAAATAATGAAAAGGGGAGCAACTGTAGAAAAATGGTAACTCAAGTTAAATCAGAAACTCTTCAAGTTACATTAAGAAATGACACAAAACTATGTTAATACCAGTCCCTGAGATTAAACAAAAAATCCCTGGCAGGCTTTTTAAAATAAACCTTACTCACAGGGTGAGAATGTCCAAAATATCACCTGCAAACTCTGAAAGACCACGATATCTGGGAGGAAGCACAATTTCTTTTTCCCCTTAGAAGGGGAAGCTCCAATTCAAATCTCTTTTCATTCAACTGAAACTTACTGTTTTGCAATTCCACCAATGGTTTTAGACTTGAAATGAAATCAGATCACGAGTCAGTTGGAAAGCTTAAGTTCTCTAAACATCTCTTGAGTCCAGCTGTTTTGAGTCTTCACAGGCACCACCCATAACTGAAATATCCCCCAGCTCATGAACAATCTAGTTCATGTGCAGAGGGAAGGGCGGAGTTGGTGATTGGGGGAAAAAACATAGCTGTGTCTGGGCAAAGGGAACAATATATATAGGGGTAGAATGGTGGCTCAGTGGTTAGCACTGCTGCATCACAGCACCAGGGTCCCAGGTTCAATTCCAGCCTTGGGTGATTGTCTATGTGGAGTTTGCATGTTTTCCCTATGTCTGCATGGGTTTCCTCTCACAGTCCAACGCTGTGTGGGCCAGGTGAATTGGCCATGCTAAATTGCCCATAATGTGAGATGCATTAGTCGGAGGGAAATGGGTCTGAGTAGGTTACTCTTCAGAGGGTCGGTGTGAACTGGTTGAGCCGAAGGACCTATTTTCGCACTGTAGGGAATCTAATCTAATGCCTTCCTTTCCAAAGAGTTGGAGAAAATATTGGTTGTCCAATACTGAATAGCAAGCAAGAACTCTGATACTTTTGAAACAGTAAAGAATTCGGAAATGATGGTGAAGTAATACTGAGTGCTAACAGCTTAAAAAGAAAACTGACACTGCATTTTCTGATGATGACGATAGACAGTAACAGCTCAGTTGGTGCTGAACCCTGTTTTTACCTCCAGATTTGACTTTTCCAGCACATGCTGGAACAACGATTAGTGATAAACAGCTCCCTTTCAGAATGGCAGCCGGTGACCAGTGGGGTACCGCAGGGATCAGTGCTGGGATCGCAGCTTTTTACAAGATATATTAATGATATAGAAGATGGTATTAATAGTAACATGAGCAAATTTGCTGATGAAACAAAGCTGGGTGGCAGGGTGAAATGTGAAGAGGATGTTAGGAGGTTACAGGGTGACCTGGACAGGTTAGGTGAGTGGACAGATGCATGGCAGATGCAGTTTAATGTGGATAAATGTATGGTTATCCACTTTGGTGGCAAGAACAGGAAGGCAGATTACTACCTAAATGGAGTCAAGTTAGGTAAAGGGGCATACAAAGAGATCTGGGTGTTCTTGTACACCAGTCAATCAAGGCAAACATGCAGATACAGCAGGTAGTGAAGAAAGCTAATAGCATGCTGGCCTTCATAACAAGAGGGATTGAGTACAGAAGCAAAGAGGTTCTTCTGCAGCTGTACAGGGCCCTGGTGAGACCGCACCTGGAATATTGTGTGCAGTTCTGGTCTCCAAATTTGAGGAAAGACATTCTGGCTATTGAGGGAGTGCAGCGTAGGTTCACGAGATCAATTCCTGGAATGGTGGGACTATCTTATGTTGAAAGATTGGAGCGACTGGGCTTGTATATGCTTGAGTTTAGAAGGCTGAGGGGGGATCTGATTGAGACGTATAAGATTATTAAAGGATTGGACACTCTGGAGGCAGGAAACATGTTTCCGCTGATGGGTGAGTCCCGAACCAGAGGACACAGCTTAAAAATAAGGGGTAGGCCATTTAGGAGAGTTGAGGAGAAATTTCTTCACCCAGAGAGTGGTGGGTGTGTGGAATGCTCTGCCCCAGAAGGCAGGGGAGGCCCAGTCTCTGGATTCATTTTAGAAAGTGTTAGATAGAGCTCTCAAGGATAGTGGAATCAAAGATTATGGAGATAAGGCAGGAACAGGATACTAATTGAGGATGATCAGTCATGATCATAATGAATGGTGATGCAAGCTCGAAGGGCCAAATGGCCTACTCCTGCACCTATTGTCTATTATGCTACACCTGGTCGATGTTTTTAAACACATTTTGTAGTTGTGTCATGACACATTAAATCAAAGTAAAATATAGCAGATGCTGGAAATCTGAAATAAAAACAAAAGGTTCTGGAGAAATCTAACAAATCAAAGAGGATATGTAGAGAGAGAAGTGAAATTCACAATTTGAGTCCATTGTAACTCTTCTTCAGAAGATGATGCTGGGACACCAATCTGGGCAGGTGGGACCTGAACCCAAATTTGCTGACCCAGAGACACTACCACTTGGCTACCATAGCCCTCAAATTTCACCATCTATGATCATAGGATTTAAACCAATATCATCAGAGTATTAGAAGGTTCTCTGGAGTTCTCTCCAGAAATGCTACCAGACCTGTTGAGCTTCTCCAGAAATTTCTGTTTTTGTTTCAGACCTTTAGCATCCACAATTCTTTGTTCTTTCCTTAGAATTATAGTGTGGGTCTTTGGATGACCAGTCATTACCACTAAGCCACCATCTCACTAAACACTACCCATTGTAAACGTGCTGCTATCAACACTTTGCTGCCTAGGTTAAAACTTGCAGCCGCTCGCTGCTCGTTGGATGCTGCCTGAACTGCTGTGCTCTTCCAGCACCACTAATCCAGTATGCCGTTTTCTATTTACCCATCAAACGTGTGTTCACTGATTTGCATTGATTCCCACTCCAAACTCCAATCCCTAGATACTGACAATGCATCTTGGAATGTGAAACTGGCAGACAATGAAATGCTGTCATTAGCAATTGAAGAGAAAATAAGTAATGGATACAGAGAAATAATGGGATTGAACTTCATTTGAACAATAGTGCCTGAAGGGTGAATTCAGCATTCTGAGCAATGAATCACACTGGACAGGAGTACAGGGCAGCTGCACAATACATCACACTTTACAGTCCCATCTTTCAATTACACTCCTTTTAAGTATATAGGGGAATGGGAGATTGCAGCATTTTCCATTGAATATGTATAGTAACCAGTAAGGTGTAAAAAAAAGGGTTATTTGATGAGCAGAATTTAAGGATTATTAAAGTATCAATTAATGTTTCCAATATTCATTACCTCAATTATAAATAGTGTAGAAAAGAATGAAAGACACAAAGGGTGAAAAGCATTGTGTTTTGAATCTCTCTATCTTGGTTTCTGCTGGGATCGTTGGAGATGTCAGTATATTTACATTGGGGATGCCTTGTGTATATTTACTGCCCCAAATCCTTCTTGCTAGGATCAGTCTAAGGTGCTTATACTATTTGGTGAAGGATATCCACCTGAATGCTTCGGCAGAAGTGGGCTTAATTTTGATTAACAGAAATATGGTTATATCACATAACTAGGCAGTTAGTTGTAGTATTTCTGAGATACATAATTGACTCTTCGAGTAATGGAATCATAGAACATGTACAGCATAAATTAGACCCTTCAGTCCAACTCCTCCATGCAGACCAGATAACCTAACTTAATCTCATCCATTTGCCAGCACTTGGCACGTATCCCTCTAAACCCTTCCTATTCACATACCAGTCCAGATGCCGTTTAAATGCAATTGTACCAGCCTCCACAACTTCCTCATGCAGCTCATTCCACACATGCACAAACCTCTGTGTAAAAAAGATTGCCCCTTAGGTCCCTTTTATATCTTTCCCCTCTCATTTTAAACCAATGCACTCTAGTTCTGGACTCAACTACCCAAGGGAAAAGAATTGTCTATTTACCCTATCCATGCCACTCATGACTTTATAAACCTTTATAAGGTCATCCCACAACCTCCGACACTCCAGGGAAAACAACCCAAGCCTATTCAGCCTCTCCCTATAGCTCAAACTCTTGCGAGACTACCAGGTTGAATTTAAGATTATATATTAAGCTACATACTGTTAACATTTGCACTAATCAACAAAGCATGGTACAATTAGGAGTGAAAGGATTCTTGTGGCACAGTGATAGTGCCTCTATTTCTGCACAACCACCTGGTGAAGGAGAAGCTAGTGCTTCCAATTAAACCCGTTGGATTATAGCCTAGTGTTGTGTTTTTTTTTAAAATCGTTGTACACCCCAGTCCAACACCAGCATCTCCAAATCATGACCCCCATTTCTGGACCAGGAGACTTGGGTTCAGGTCCCATCTGCTCCAGAGATAGGTCATAATATCTCAGAATAAGTTGATTAGAAAATGTACAATTAGGAGTGAACAAGTTTAGAACTCATAGGACACACAAATCCTTGGTTAATGCCTCCCATAGCACATGGGAGAAGGTGTAGGCCATTTATCACTGCAAAAGCTCCTCACTATTCTAGATACATATATAGAATCCCTACAGTGTGGAAACAGGCCCTTTGGCCCAACAAGGCCACATCAATCCTCTGAAGATTAACCCACCCAGACCCATTCCCCAACTGCTCTACATTACCCCAGAATGATACACCTAACCTACACATCCTTGAACACTATGGGCAAGTTAGCATGGCCAAATCACCTCACCTGCACATCTTTAGATTGTGGAAGGAAACTGGAGCACCCGGAGGAAACCCCCCACGCAGACACGGGGAGAGAGTGTGCAAACTCCACACAGACAGTTGCCGAAGTGGCAATTACACTCAGGTCCCTAGTGCTGTGTGGCAACAACACTAACCACTGAGCCACCGGGCCGCCCCTCAGCCACTATGCCACTCCCAGTTCTGATCATCCATCTATTACCAAAAGGGGAATTTACAAAATATTAGATGAATTGACTGCCTGCCATGACTGCTTGCACTCCCGAATATCCAAGGCTGAATGTCCCTGACCACTGAAGTGTTCCCTGACTGGAGAGAACAACCCTGTCTGGTGATTGTTGTGCGGTGTCCATTTAGCCATTGCATAGGATCTGCTTCCTTTCACCAAGGCACCATGCCTCGGGGCATCCTTGCCTGCAGCATATAGGATAGACAATGTTGGCCGATTCATATGAGTTCCTGCTGGATGGTGTCCCCACATATAATGGTGGTATCCGTGTCGACCCTCTGACACGTCTTGCGGCAGTTGCCATGACAGGGTTGTATGGTGTTGTGTTCGATGTTGTTCTGAAGGCTGGGCAGTTTGATGCAAACAATGGTCAATTTAAGGTTTGGCGGTTGTTTAAAAGGTGGGAGGTGGAAGCATAGACAAGGTCTTGGCGAGGTGCTCATCCTCATCGACAATATGTTGCGGGCTGCGAAGAATATGGCGTGGTTTTTTTGGCTCCTAGAAAGTACTGGATAATGAAGGGCACACTATCAGTTGCATCCCGTGTCTGTCTCCTCAGGAGGTCATTACGGTTTCTCACTATTGCACATCAGAAATGGTGATCGATGAGTTGAGCATCATACCCTGTTCTTATGAAGGCATTCTTGATCATCTTCAAGTGTCTGTCACGTTCCTCCTCATCTGAACAGATCCTATGTACGCATAAGGCTTGTCTGTAGGGTTTGGCCATTTTAATATGTTTACAGTGGAGTCGAGAGAAATATAGCATTGGAAGGTTATCCGTGGGTTTGAGGTGGAGTGAGATGCCGAGGTGTCCATCCTTGATGGAGAGGTATGTGTCCAAGAATGATACAGATACTAAAGAGTAGTCCATGGTAAGTCTGATGATGGGATGAATGTTGTTGATAAAATTATGTAATTGTTTTAGTGACTCTTCGTTATGGGTCCAGAGGAAGAAAATGTCGTCAAGATATCTGGTGTACAGTGCTGGTTGGAGGTCCTGTGCAGCAAAGAAACCTTGTTCGAACTTGTGCATGAAAATGTTGGCATATTGGGGTATAAATTTAGTCCCCATGGCTGCTCTGTATGTCTGGATGAAGAACAGATTGTCAAAAGTGAAAACGTTGTTGTCGAAGATGAAATGGATGAGTTGTGGGATGGTGCTCGGAGATTGGCAGTTGTTGGTGTTGAGTACTGTGGCTGTTGCCGTGAGGCAGTCATTGTGGGGGATGCTGGTCTAGAGTGCTGAAACATCCATTGCGACGAGGAATGTTCAACTGGTCCGTGGGTGCTGAGTTTTTTTATAAGCAATCTGCAGTGTTACGACAGAAGCTGGGTTTCAAGATGCCTTTGACATAGCCAGAGAGATTCTCACACGTGGTATCAGTCCCATTACCTGATACGGTAGGACACCCTGGTGTGTTGGTTTTGTATCTTCAGAAGGCAGTAGAAATACATGGGGTGAGAGCGCATAACGACTGCTGAAGGACTGCATCAAAAGTCTTGATCAATGTGTTTAGTTCAAGGCTGTATTCTTTGGTTTGATTAGCTGGTTTTTGCCTGCAGTGTTCCAGTTGTTCAGTTGTCAGTACACATCCTTTCAATAGTCCATTCTATTCTAATGACAACAGCTCTTCCTTAATTTGCTGGTTTGATGACAATGTTGCAATTGGTTTTGAGAGCATGGTTGGCTTCGATGTTTTGCTCCACCTGGTGGGTGCAGCTGACGAATTTGGCATTCACACATTTCCTGACAGTTTGAGCATACATAGGCAAAAGTGACGACTGCAGATGCTGGAGATTAGAGTCGGGAATGTGGAGCTGGAAAAGAACAGCAGATCAGGCAGCCTCTGAGAAGCAGAGAAATTGATGTTTTGGGCAAAAACCCTTCCTGATAAAGGGCCGAAACATTGATTCGTCTGCTCCTCGGTTTGAGCATACATGTCAAGCCCAGAGCAGCGGCCCTCCAGAGGGTCCAA
This sequence comes from Chiloscyllium punctatum, assembly GCF_047496795.1. Taxonomy (NCBI): domain Eukaryota; kingdom Metazoa; phylum Chordata; class Chondrichthyes; order Orectolobiformes; family Hemiscylliidae; genus Chiloscyllium; species Chiloscyllium punctatum. The sequence continues at coordinate 63,442,709 of NC_092761.1, read as the reverse complement.
ATTGACTCCTTCTTTGGTCATTCCTCTATGGATCTCTCTGATGACTGTTCTGGTTCACCGGTTGGCTCATTGGGATCACTGCTGACATCTTGGAAGAACTCCTGGAGTCTCATTCATCTGATGAAATCCTCCATGTCTGTCACAAGACCAATAGGGTCCATTGTGGTGGTAGGGCAGAAATTGAGCCCTTGACGGAGAACTTCAATCTCTACTGGTTGAAGGGTATGGTCCGATAAGTTGACAATCGATTTCCCCATGGTGATAATGTTTTCAAATGTGGTGCTAGGGCAGGCTTGGCTACTGCTGGTGGTGATGCAAAGTTTCTCCAGTTCCTTATTCTTGGTGTGCATGTATATGGTTTAGTTCGGTCACCTTGTCTGCTCTAACCTCACACCTTTAATGCATTGTCTGAGCTGAGAGATGCCACCTCTTTTTATAAAACCTTAAGTTATCTCGAGAATGTGACTTCAAAGAAGCTCTGGGATTTATGTATTAATGAACTGAAGCCTGCAACCTATTCTAAAAGATGAAAGACTTAACAACAATCTATGTTTGTTCAATATATCATTTCAGTTGCATGACACTGTAATCGTTTGCTAGAAATTCTGTGTCTTATGGTCGTGCTCCACAACTACCTGATGAAGGAGCAGCTCTCTGAAAGCTAGTGCTTCCTAATAAACCTGTTGAACTATAACCTGGTGTGTGTGATTTTTAACTTTGTCAACCCCAGTCTTTAACTGGCATCTCCACATCATTTCTATAGTATCTATCCATTGTTACACCACAGTCCTCTGGATAATTCATCTTATCTCTGGCTTTTCTCAGAGGTAAAACTTTCCATTTAATTCCTCTTGATCATGCAGGTCTCAGTCCCTTGTTCTGGTTATTTTTTTCAATTCTCTCAAGATAATCTATTGGTTGCTTTATTTTGAAATAGAACACTGGAAGGGCTACTGCAAATCTTCTACTAGCATTTAAACCAGGCAATCCTCCAGTTTCTCCGTCATAAAATTTCAAACTGAGATTAAGCCTCACCATCTCCCATGTTGTTAACAATGATGGTGGTCTTACTTCAGTTATAGCTCAGGTCTAATTGTCATGTACATAGGTTTCCCATTAAATTGCAAAACACTTGAAATCTAAACTGCAACTAAAGACCTTTCCCAACAAACACCTGGATAAAATGGAACTGCCTCATCTTACTGTGATGATGTGGCCTACTCTGGGCTAAGTGCATCCTCCATTTGTTTTATAACTTTAACTTTAACTCATCCATTCTGACATAATTGCTAAACATGAGTCACCTTCTCACATGTCCTTTTTTCTGACATCTCCCAAGCCTAGCATTTTAAATAACGTGTCTTTGTAGATGTTCATCTCATAAGACGTTGTGAGTCCATGACTTAAATGTAATAGTTTCCAACCTTGATTACTTGCACTCATTCCATCTGTGACAGTTAATTTTAATTTGTAAAACTACTAGTTGCATTCTAAAATGAAAATATATATTTTAAAGCACATCATCCATAAACTAAATGTTCACAACTCTATTATAGTAATGCTCCAAAATAAAGTTCTGTCATTGTTTGGCCAATTCTGAACAATAAAGGAAGATGTTGGAACAAACCATCAAAAACAATTGCAGGAAGCTGACAGATGGAGTGGTTGCTATGACATTAGTGTGGTATCTGCTCATGTGCAGGAAGCACTGCCCCTGGTGTTGTGTTAGAATCCTTACAGTGTGGAATCAGGCCATTTGACCCATTGAGTCCACACTGACCCTGCGAAGAACACCTCACCCAGATCCACCCCCCTCCCTACTCTATCCTCGTAACCCTGTATTTTCCATGGCTAATCCACTTAACTTGCACATCCCTGGATACTATGGGCAATTTAGCATGGCCAATCCACCTAACCTGCACATCTTTGGACAGTGAGAAGAAAATGGAGCATCCAAGGGAACACACACAGACAATGAGAGAATGTGCAAGTTCAACACAGATAGTGCCCAACATGGAACTGACCCAGGTGCCTGGTGCTGTGAGGCAGCAGTGCTAATCACTAAGCCATTGTGCCACCCTCAACAAATAGACACAGTCAAATACAATTAACAAGAAGTGTCACAGGAACCAGTTAATAAATGACAGTTGTCTTTTCAATCCCATTCAGGAAACTAGAGCATAAAATTTAAACTGACTCGTACAAGATTGAGGAAAAGCTGCACAATCAGAAATGCTGTCTTTTGGAAAAGAAGTTAAACTGAGGTCCTGTCTACTCCAACATGTAGATGTAAGAATCTCATGGTGTTATTTGAGGTGGAGTTCATGTGATGATATTGCCCTGGCTAGTATTCACCTCACATGACATCACAGCTGTAAATCACACTGCCTACATTATAAAGGCCTCAACACTTCCAAGTATTTCATTAGCTGTGAAGTACTGTGATAACCTCTATAAGGCCCATGGAGAAATCACTCATTAATTTCCTATGGAGCTCAGTGAATAAGAGCTCCCTTGGTAACAGACACAAGCCTTCTCAGATGAGTCTTTTCTAAAGTAGATTTAAACCGGGCTGCTATGGTGCAATGACATTGTTCCTACCTCTGAGGCAAGAGGCGTGGGCTCAAGTCTCATTTTCTCCACAGATGTACACTAACATCACTGAAAGGTTGAAAAGAAAATACTATAAACACTGAGTAGTGGTTAATTGGTGAAAATTATCATAGGTAGAGGGAAAAGCCATTTGGTGCACGTGTATCTTATTTAGATATAAAGCAAACCCAGAGGGGCCTTTGTGGTGTGGTGGTAGTGTTTCTACCTCTAAGCCAGGAGGCCTGGGTTCAAATCCCATCTTCGCTGAACAGGTTGATTAGAAAATACAGATAAGGCAAATCCAGCATTATCAATGCTTTTGATGCCTTTAGAGAAAGAGATGGGCACGGTGGGGTGGGGTGGGAAGACAGTGTTTTATTTCCACCTCCAACTCCATATTGATTAAGTCCCATCACTTTCAATGGTTTGCACTGCAAATAATAGGCTTGACAAGTAAAGTCTTAATTGGCCACTCAGGTGATTTACTGGTAGTGATTGTTAAATATGTAAAAACAAAAAAGGTCATGGTGATTTAGTCATGGGAAAGCCATTTGGTAGAGTGTAATAACACTTCTGGATATAAACAAAGTAAAAAAAAAACAGACCCAGATGGTTTGCATTGCCCATGATGGGCTTTGTATGTAAATATCTAACTGGCTACTTGGATTATTACTGGTGGCAGTTAATATCTAAAAACAAAAAAAAAGCCACAGTGATTTGCTGATTGGAAAAAATAAATCAGTTGTGATTAAGAGCACTTCTGGATATATTAAAAAAATACCCAGAGGGGTCTTGTGATGCAGTGGTGGTGGCCCTACCTGGAGACTTGGGTTCAAGTCCTACCTACCCTAACGGTGTCATAACATCAATAAATAGGCTGATTTAAAGAAAATTAAAGCAGTCCTAGCTATTAACAGATCCAGGCAGTGGGCTTTGGATTTGAAACTGCCTACCCCTCTTCAATAGCGACCTTCATACCTGGATGTCCTTGAAGAGGGAGAACATGGTGTCTCGATACCTTTAGAGAGGGATGGGCACAATGGGAGATACAGTGCTTTATCTGCCCTTACATGTCCATTTTGATTTAGCCTCTTCCCCTTCTCCCTAAACCCCTCATCTACTGATTATTTGTATTATTCTTAGTGAGCTTTGTGTGTAAGTATCTAATTGGCTACACAGTGATTTACTGGTGTGAAGAACAAAAAATATACCGCAGTGTTTTGGTGATGGGAAGATCTATTGGGTTGTGTGTGATAACACTTCCAGATATAGAAAGAAAAATAAAGCAGACACAGGGATGTATCTCCTGATTATCTGTCCCTCTTCTGTGGCTATGTTCATGATGTGGCACCACAAGGGGTGGAGTGCATTATTTCCCCTTCCAAATCCATTGGATTTAGCCTTCCCCTCTCTCTCCCTATCTCTACCTCACCTTCTGATTGCTTGCATTGCCCTTAACAGGCTTTGCATGTAAATTATTCAACTGGAAACATGATGTACTGGTAGGGATTAATAGGTTAAGGAAATTCCATAGTGATTTGGTGGTGAGGAAAAATCATTCCGTTGAATGTGAAACACTTTGGATATAAATAAAAAACAGATCTGGGGATAGGTCTGCAGCACTGCCTATGTCCGGCTGGGAGTTACCTATGTGCATCACAGCACTGGCTCTATTTTAGGGTTCAATAATAAGCAATGTTCCTTTCCAGTCAGGCTACCTGGGTTATTATGAGTGCAATAATCTGCCCTGAGCTCTTGAAAGACAATATAAAATCAACTTTTTTTCCTAATACTGCAAGAGCAGACCTGCAGAGTTTCTGCATCATTTTCTGTTGGCTTCAGATTCCCAGCATTAGCCATATTTTCCTTTGATTGCTTGCCAGCTTTGTTTCGTGGCATCACTTCTCTTAGGTGCCAAACTATGCTTTTGACTTGGCGCCAGTTTTGAACCTCCATCAAGAAAGAGAGCAAAAGATTCCACAGAGATTGAAAGATCTAAGTGGGCCAATTTCATTGAGATTAGCACTAAGTGTATCATTGCTGACCACCTCATTCGAACCAAATAGCAGAGTTGGTCTTGAGGGAGTTGAATGACTATTTCACTTTGTGAGCATTACATGCTTTCCCTGAATCTACTCACATAACAATCTTTTTTTAAATATATTTTCTAATCTGCCCATTTGGAGATGTTAGTACACACCTCTGGCATTGGTGGCACTTGAACTGGGTCTCCTGGCTCAGAGTTATGAACACTACCAGGTATGCAGAATGTTGTTCACTTTTTTAAACACACACCACAATTTCTTTACTTTTCCTACCCACAATTCCTTGAGATGATTATTGATCATTCAATGACAGTTAAGGTGGCCCTGGTAACAATAAAGTTAATCAAGTGTTTGTCAAAGGCAATTGAAAGTAAATCAGAAGGATTGTTTTAATTCTATGCAGCTCATTAGTTAAACAATTAGAACATCCCTGTCCTACCGGGCATCCTTTCCTCAACAAAACATTAGCACTTTCATCAAGACTGAAGAAAAGACAATATGGTTGATTCCAAAGGTTCAGGAAGTACATTTCAAGTCAAGTTTGCTTTTCTGCTTGAGAAAAATACTCCATACTTCATTTATACACTAAGCATCATTATTTTGATGTGCCCAATGACCATTTTCTCCTTAATGTTCACTTTGTGAACAGCCTTGATGAGCTATTGAGAACAGTTAATGAGATACCCAAGGTTGCTGCAATTGTAATTGTGCCAGCTTTTGATTTCTGCTGATGTTTCCTGGATCATCAACTACAGAATTAACAACACATGAGACATTTTCTTTGGCTTTTTCTACTCTGCATAAAAAAGTGGGATTTAAGAACTTTATTTCTAATTGCTATCAGAACATTTAATCATGTAGGCTAGTGCCCATCTAAAAATGACTGGCAGAACAATTACCACATGCACACTTTCCAAATCAATAAAAAAGGACCTGTGAAGGCAAGAAGGAAGTTGGATTGCATTGATTTTCCACTGGAGTGAACTCGGGCCCTAACCTCACCAGTCTGATTTTTAATTGACCTGGACATTGATTTCCATTGTGCAACACTGTTCAAAATTATAGCCTTAAAGAGCACACATTAAGCTTTATAATTTTTAGAATGCATATATTTTCTACTGCATAACTGGAATGTCTTACAAAACAGAAAAAGGCCATTTATCCCATCATCCCATGTTGTCTCATTGGAAGTGACATTCACTTATCTTCACTCCCCTATTCTTTCCCCATAGACTTTCTCCAAATTTGCTCCTCTTCAGTTCAGTTACAGATTCTATTCTTCCTTGAGATGAGCTGGTTATTTAAATACTTGAAACGTTACTTAGCATCTAGGGAAGAATATTGAGTCAATATAATATCAGTCTAATAGGGAGAATATTGCCCAGAGTTTATTATGCAAAAATAAACCCATTCAATATATGAAAGAGAAAGTAGACACTTTGTTCAGTGGACCTGCCACATAGCAAGAGGGTTGTGGTTGTTAGCAGTCAGTCATCTTAGCTCCAGGTGGTCTCTGCAGGAGTTCTTCAATGCAATGGCCTAAGTCCAGCTATCTTCAGCTGCTTCATCCATGACCTTTCCTTTATCATAAGGTCAGAAGTTAGGATGATTGCCAATGATTGCACAATGCCCAGCACTATTTGTGACTCTTCAGATACTGAAGCAGTCATATCCAAATGTAACAAAACACAGACAATATTCTTACTCGGGCTGAAAAGTGGCAAGTAACATTTGCACCATATAACTGCCAGACAATGACCATCTCCATTAAGAGACAATGCAACCATTGCCACTTGACACTCAGTGGCATTACCATCACTGAATGCACCCACAATCAATATCCTGGGGGTTGCAATTAATCAGAAACTAGACTGGACTAGTCAAATAAATACTGTAGCTACAAGAGCAGGTCAGAGGCTGGGAATACTGCAGCAGTAACTTACCTCCTGACTCCCCAAAGCCTGTCCATCAAGACGCAACTCATGAATGTAATGCAATACTCCCCACTTGCCTGGATGGAGATTAGATTCCTTACAATGTGGAAACAGGCCCTTTGGCCCAACCAGTCCACACTGATCCTCTGAAGAGTAACCTACCCAGACCCATTTCCCTCTGAACGATGCACCTTGCACTGGGTGCACACCATCCAGGACAAAACAGCCTGCTTAATTGGCACAACATCGAAAAACATCCAAGCCTCCCACCACTGATATTCAGTTAGAGTAGTGTGCACCATCTACAAGATCTCCTGCAGAAATTCTCCAAAAATATTTAGATAGTGCTTTCCAAACTAATGACCACTACCATCTCGATCGACAAGGGAAACAAATACATACAAACACCACCATTTGCAGTTCCGATCTCAGCCACTCACCATCTTGATTGATAATATATCACCAATTCTTCACTGTTGCTGGGTCAAAATCCTGAAATTCTCTCCCTGACAGCATTGTGAATCAACCCAAGACATCTGGACTGCAGCAGTTCAAGACAGCTCGTCATGATCTCCTTAAGGACAATTAGGGATGGGCAATAAGTGTTGGCCCAGCAAGCAATGTCTTGTCCCATGTGAGAATAAAAAAAAATTGATTCCAGTGACTACACAGGAGGAATAGTTGATACATACTACTGCTCAGATTGAGACATGTACAAATCAATATGATGTCACTGATCATATAGTGTTGACATTAGTAAGAGAGAAGACAGGAGACTCGAGTGAGCATGTGAAAAGAGAGCTTTGTTTAGAGCCTTCCATGTTGGTAAAGTAGGGTTACAATTAACGAGTTGAATAGCTTTCCTTCATAGTAAGGAGCAAGTACTCAGGGACAGTGTATGTGCAGACAGTCACAGCTCAAGATACACCAGACTGGTATCTCAAAATTCAAGTTGCAGCATTGACTTAAAACATAAGATAAAGTAGCTACTTGTCCTGTTTTCAATCAAGTAATCTGTTTTTAAGAAATAACTCCTGAATTCTCTGAAATGCAAATTCAATATTTACATCTAACACCTATCAGAAAATTGATCTGAAACAGTATTTTTTCATCTCTCATCTCTGCCTGACCAAGTAAGAAATTATTTGCTAACTTTTTCAATTCGATTCATCATCAGCAGCCTAACCCCATCACTATCTGTTTTTAGAATGAACTTGGACAGCGAGTCAGTAAACATGATGGTTTGTTCCCTGTCTTTGCAGATTTCATGGTTACATAATTAAGCTACATTCTCGCATTTGAGTACTGAAATCCAGATTTATACTGCAATGCCATGCTGAGGGAACTGTTCTCAATCAAAAAGAAGAAAAAATAAATAAGAATTTACATTCATGTAGGTCCTCTTACAGCCTCAGGATATTTCAAAGTGTTTCACAGCCAATGAATTGCTTTCGAAGTATAGTCACTATTGTACTGCATGAAATATGGAAGCTGACTTATATACTACAAGATCCCATGAAGAATAAAGGGACAGATTATGTTGAATGAAATGTGAAATTCATGTACCATCTACTTTTTGTAGTGAATGCAAAACGAAAATCCCCTGATATTTTTCTTGTTACAAACAATAGGAAGTTCTCCCATTAGTTTTTACTAATATCTGTCAACCAATGTCATTATCAGGTCACACTGTGATGATGCTGTGGCTTTAATAAGTTATTTTGTCCTGTTTTACTTTAAAGAAAAATTTTAAGATAGAGATGTCAAGCTGTCTGCTTGGAAAACCAGTACACAGCTTGTTAGGAATTTATTTTTTTTTTAAAGTTGGAACAATAGAAGCAGCCTGGATGGATGTCGCCAGTTCTCACAGACCAGGATTTCAAGGTTTTGTTTGGGTCGTGGCTACCATGGTAAATATTTTGAGGAGATCTGGTCTGATCCAAAACAAGACTAATTGAGAATCTCCATATGGCTATCAGTACAGTTGGCTCTTTCATTAGTATATATGGAATGGCACAGTAGCTAATAGTGCCAGACACCTGGGTTCGATTCCAGCCTTGGGTGACTGTTGGTGTGGAGCTTGCATATTCTCCCTGGCTCTGCTTGGGTTTCATCCCATAATCGAAAGGTGTACAGTCTAGGTAAATTAGTTGTGCTAAAGTTTCCATAGTGTTCAGGGATGTGTAGGTTATGTGCATTAGTCAGGAGTAAATGTAGAATAATAGGGTAGGGGAATGAGTCTGGGTGAGTTACTCTTCAGAGGGTCAGTGTAGACTTGTTGGGCTGAAGGGCCCTTTTCCACACTGTACAGATTCTATGATTCTAATTAAACTCCTAACATCCGGCATTGAAAGTGAAATATTTTGAGGGGTCCTGAAACTATAAAATATATTATCTTGACTTGGTTAGTCAGTTAAGACTAGGAGTTAAAAGACTAAATGATTTTGATGTGAACATAGGATGTATAGTTAGTAAGTTTGCAGATGACACTAAAATTGAAGGTGTAGTGAACAGTGAAGAAGGTTATCTCAGATTACAACAAGATCTTGATCAGATGGGCCAATGGGCTGAGAGGTGGCAGATGGAGTTTCATTTAGATAAATGTGAGATGCTGTATTTTGGGAAAGCAAATCAGAGGAGGACTTATACACTTAATGGTAAGGTCCTAGGGAGTGTTGCTGAACAAAGACACCTTGGAGTGCAGGTTCATAGCTCCTTGAAAGTGGAATCACAGGTGGATAGGATAGTGAAGAAGGCATTTGATATGCTTTTTTTTATTGGTCAGAGTATTGAGTACAGGAGTTGGGAAGTCATGTTACAGCTGTACAGAACATTGGTTAGGTCACTGTTTGAATATTGCATGCAATTCTGGTCTCCTTCCTATCGGAAAGATGTTGTGAAAGTGGAAAGGGTTCACAAAAGATTTACAAAGATGTTGCCAGGGTTAGAGGATTTGAGCTATAGGGAGAGGCTGAACAAGCTGTGGCCTGTTTTCCCAGAAGCGTCGGAGGCTGAGGGGTGACGTTATAGCAGTTTATAAAATTATGAGCAGCAGTCCAGAACTAGAGGGCATAGTTTAGGGTGAGAGGGAAAAGATATAAAAGAGACCTAAGGGGCAACGTTTTCACGTAGAGGGTGATACATGTGTGGAATGAGCTGCCAGCGGAAGTGGTGGAGGCGAGTACAATTGCAACGTTTAAGAGGCATCTGGATGGGTATATGAATAGGAAGGGTTTGGAGGGATATGGGCCGGGTGCTGTCAGGTGCGACTAGATCAGGTTGGGATATCTGGTCGGCATGAACGGGTTGGACTGATGGGTCTGTTTCCATGCTGTACATCTCTATGACTCTTTGATCTATGACTATGAGTAGAAATAATAGCTATGCATTTGAATTAGAAGAAAACAACTAATATTGTCTCCAAAAGTTGTATGTTGGGAACCGCAACAACCATTATATTTATTAATAATTTAGATATCACAATAGAGTGCAATATTTCAACATTTGCCATTGATGCAAAAAATATGTGCTGGAGTGTGCAGATAGCAAGAGGACATTTGAGCAGGAGCCAGCAAAACGGTGGCCAATGTGTTTCACAGGAGGTATCTGCAAGATCCTTAATTTTGGTCCAAAAAAAGGAATGATTCAATCTTTTTTAAATGGTAAAAAGCAAAGAATGTTGTTGATCCAAAGAGATTTAGTCGCACTGTGTACACAGATCAGTAAAATGCAATAGTCAGGCACAAAAATAATCAAAAAGGCCAATGGAATATTAACTCTTTGTAAAATCCAGAAGCATGAATTATAAAGAGGAGAAAATTTTGCCCTAACCATACAAAACCCTAATTAGACCACAGCTGGTGCATGGGGCATATATCTGTACAATGCCTTGTCTGAAATAATATGGTTTTCTTGGAAAAAGTGAAGGAAACATTCAGGAGAATATTACCAATTCTTTAATAATTTAGTTACGAGGAAAATGGCATGAAATGTGCTTGTATTCCCTAAAATATCAAAATATATGATTAATTAATTCAATGTCTTTAGATTTGGAAAAGAGTAGAACAGTGAGACATCAGCAGAATGTATAACGATGATGCGTTATGCTAGAATCGTTATGTCAGTGTCACATTGTTCTGTAGAGATCAATTGCAAATACACCCTGTACACAAGATAAACATGGTGGCAGTGGAAAAAGCAACAAAAGTTTAAAAGTGGCCAAATGCAACTGTTATAGAGTCATTGAGTCCTACAGCACAGAGACAGGCCCTTTGATCCAAACTGGTCCATGCCTACCAAAATGTTCATCCATGTTAACCCCATTTCCCTGCACTTGGCCCATCTCCTTCTCATCCTTTCCTATCTATGTATTTCTCCAAATGCCTTTTTTAATGTTGTTATTGTATCTTCCTGGCAGTTCATTCCATATGCATACCACTCTCTGTGTAAAAATGTTGCCTCTCAGATTCCCTTTTATCCTTTCCCCTCTAACCTTAAACTAATGCCCTCTAGTCTTCGATTTCCCTAACTCTGGGATAAAGAGTCAATGCATCCACCTTACTATGCCTTTCATGGTCTTATACACTTCTCTAAGAGTCCCCCTTCAGTCTCCGACACTCTAAAGAACTTGCCCAACCTCTCCCTGTAACTCAGACATCCTTGGAAATTTCTTCTGTACTCTTTGAGTTTAATAATATCCTTCCTATAGCAAGGTGACCAAAATTTGAACACAATACTCCAAGTGCGGCCTCACCAATGTCCTGCATAACTGCAACATAACTTCCCAATTTATTGACTCAGTGCCCTGACTGATGAAGGCCAGTGTGCCAAAAGCCTTCTTCAATACTTTGTCTACCTGTGACTCCATGTATAGAGAAATGGGTGCCTGAACTACAAGGTCCCTCTGTTCCACTACACTCCTTAAGGCACCGTGTGGTCAAGAAGATGAAAAGGAAAATTTAAGATTCACCGTGGTATCAGGACGTACTGTGAGTGTAAGAGAGGGCTGAGAAATGGACCCAGAGACCAGACAGACCCACAGAAAATAGAAGGCAGCAGCGTAACTGCAGGCACAATCATTAGTGCAGCTCCTGAGCTCAAATGGGAACTGAAGACTACATTTGCACTCCATAGCCATTCCAAGCAATCAATGGATCACAACATACTCATGAGGAGGAGGCTTGGAGCAAAGGTATATTGGATATATATAAATGAAAAGATTGGATACAAAACAACTTCAGGCCTATGCAAAGGAGTGTAAATGTAATAATTAGGTACATTAGTTTGTGCACTGGTGGCCACCAGGAATGTCAGAGTTCCAAGACAGGGAATCAATGAAATTACTGGGTTGTATTAGGAAGTGTTGAGCACATTCAATGCATACTCCAATGTGAGACAATTTTAATGACAGAACATGTGAAATTTAATCAAGAACTCAGAGAACTGAGGAAGAGAATTTTTTTCATAAATGACCATTACTAGCTAGCAGAGAATTGCAGATTTAAAGGCTGGAGGCAGAGCTAATTAGTAACTGATTTGTGGCTAGCGTTTCACTTGAGGCCCTCTCAGACCTTTCACGAGAGAGAGGATTTAACACTAAAAAAAATGCGATATATATATATTGCTAGGTGAACTAAGCTTCAGGAACAGAACTGGATATGTGTTCAAGGGGGAATGAAGCACCATGGAAAAAGTCAAGTGAGTGAATACAGTACACAGGCAAGGAAGAAAGGGGGCATAGCTTTAAATTAAGGGGGGGTAGATATAGGACTGATGTTAGGGGTAGGTTCTTCACTCAGCGAGTCGTAAGTTCATGGAATGCCCTGCCAGTAGCAGTAGTGGACTCTCCCTCTTTATGGGTATTTAAGCGGGCATTGGATAGGTATATGGAGGATAGTGGGTTAGTGTAGGTTAGGTGGGCTTTGATCGGCGCAACATCGAGGGCCGAAGGGCCTGTACTGCGCTGTATTCTTCTATGTTCTAAAACATGAAAAAAATGCAATCCATCAAAATGGAGAAAAATACCCCAACCACCATCTTCAAGTTCTGGATGTAGGTTTGCTCGCTGAGCTGGAAGGTTCATTTCCAGAGGTTTCATCACTCTACTAGGTAACATCATCAGTGGACCTCAGGTGAACTTAATGAGTTACCTAGTAGGGTGACGAAATGTTGGAAATGAACCTTGCAGCTCAGCGAGCAAACCTACATCCAGAACCTCAACCTAAGCTACAAATCTTCATAAAACTCGCTACCATCTTCAAGTGTCTGGGATGCAGAGCAAACAAACAGTAGAACACAATGTAAGATAGGAAAAGAATGGGTTAGCTTCTTTAAAAAAAAATCTGCAGTATTATTATGCAGAATGCAGTAAACAAAGTAAGTCAGTGAAATCAAAACAGATTCAAGAAGTGGAAACATCACAGAACCAGAAAGAAAACATTTCTGGGAAAAATCAATTTTCCTTGAGATAAACACTGGAGCGTTAAACTGGAAGTGAATGAGAATACCATGGTGAGTTTAAAGAGTCGGGTGTAAGTAAAGGGAATGATAATCAGAACATGGCAGGGGTAGCGTGAGATTCCCTGCAGAGATTCATTTAGGTTGGGAGATGTATTCAGGATGTAACAGGAAAGAGTGATAATATAGAGCAATATGTTAAATCAACCAGTTTATGAAAAATAATAATAATATATTAATTACAAAGAATAATGTTCATGATTATATATGAAAAGAAAGAAAGACAACTAATTGAAAGGAAGAAAAGCAGAATTGTTACATAAAATATAAAGAATGCAATTTTTTTTATAGCACAAACATTAACTCCAAATTGATTGGCCCATGAGGCAAAATGGTAAAATGACCCCAAATTAGTCAAGTCTTCAAAATAATAAAAATACCTCTTGGCATCAGTAGCTGAATCTTATGTGTTTTTGGCTTAGTGCAAGTTTTTTGAAGATCAGCCAAATGGAATTTCTCATTGCACCTTCCCAACTATACCTCATTAGTGATCTCAGCAACCCCTATCGTGTGTTTCTGACCTGATTCTGACCCCATCTTACCATGCACTGCTCCATGACCAACTCAACACCTATCCGCCTAAAGATCAGAATCTCTGGTGCCCATGGCATCTTTAAGAAGTTACTGTGCATGTAGACAAAAATTGGGATTCCAACGTTGACCTGCTCAATCAAGAACAGCATCTGAACAGGGCAGCAAAGGGGGAGATGGCACTGTATTTATCCAAAAAGGGGTGGAGTTTGTGATGCAACAGAGGGGCATCTGCTTCAGTGACAATGGCCAGAGGACAACACACAAAGATACTCTGGCAGCCTGGTCGGCAGTCACTACCCAAGTCAGTGTTAGCTCAAGAGGTTGAGGATCAGCCAGAAATTCCTAACAGGGTAAATGACTTTCTCAGCTCTGCCAGGTTACTTGCCTAACGTTTCTCTTTGCTACCTCACACTCATGCTCTTTCTACCATTGGACCCATATTCCACAATGCTCCTGCTCTGCTTGGACAGAGCTGTTTGTAGAGGTTTACAGCTGAGGGCAGCTCAAGAGAACCAGACTCCAATGCTGCAGGAGGAAAACCTTCTGCATTCCAGCGTATATGCCACGGATACTCTGCCACTATTCAATGCTCCATGCTCCTAAGAGTGTGACTTGGCATTGTAAGATTACCCCACTGCAGAGGACTGTCACACAGAAGGATGGGTGACGAACATCACTATTAGATATCTCATCGGGTCTACCTACACATTCAGATTGCTGTGGTTCAAGAAGGCAGCTCACTACGACCTTGTCAAAGGCAACTAGGAATGGACAATAAATACTGGCCTAGCCAAAAATACTTGCATTTCATGAGTGAACTAAAAAAAAATTGAAATCTGACTGCATTTTATCAAATGCATACATAGGACAAGGACACAACCACTAAAGATAACCTTTTAAGTGCAGCCACACCTGCTTGCTTCTGTCAGGTTTTCTGATATCAGTCAGTGTGCTTTCCTCACGTGGGCAGGCTGTTGGCCCAGTCAGGTTTAGCCTCTAGCTGCCAATGTTTAATAACAACTTCCAGATTGCATATGGTTCAGACCCCTCATGAGCTGATCTACATGGAGAGGCTTCACCCCTGCCACTGTAAGTTTGTACAACAAAATACCTTGGAGATAAAGGAACCAAATAACTCAAGAAGACTGTATTCCCCAGAGCATGGAGGGAGATATCTACCCTGCTTTTTACTGCATATACAGGTGTTGAGACCTTAATACCAACACTTCATTCTACTGTCAGAAAACTAAATTTAAGCCTCTGCTCAATTAAGATCCCTCACCCACTCTTCCAAAAGCTCCAGATGGACCAGTAAAGTTCTGTTATTGTAATGAATGAAAATGGGAATGGAGTGTTTGAGTTATAAGGAGAGGCTGGATAGGCTGGGACTTTTTTTCACTGGGGTGTGGGATGTGGATGGGTGAGCTTACAGAGGTTTATAAAAATACGAGGGGCATAGATAAGGTGAAGTGCAGGTACCTATTCCCTAGGTTGGGGGATTTCAAGACTAGGGGGCATACTTTTAAGGTGAAAAGAGAAAGATTTTAAAAAGCCACAAGGGGTAACTGTTTTTTTTACATCGAGAGTGGTTCATGAGTGGAATGAACTGCCAGACGGGCGGTGGATGCGGGTACAATTACATTTAAAAGACATTTGGATAAGTACATAAACAAGAAATGTTTGGACGAATATGGGCCAAGTGCAAACAGTTTGGATTAGTTTAGGTTGGGATTATGTGCAGCATGGATTGGTTGGACTGGAGGGTCTGTTTCCGAGCTGTATGACAGTATGAATTGTATTACACTTTACGTTAAAAATTAACTGTTATCTAACATGGGTTTTACAAATGTTGTAATTAAAGTATAGAACATAGAAAATAGAACATAGAACAATACAGCACCGAACAGGCCGTTCGGCCCACGATGTTGTGCCGAACATTTGTCCTAGCTTAAGCACCCATCCATGTACCTATCCAATTGCTGCTTAAAGGTCGCCAATGATTCTGACTCTGCCACTCCCACAGGCAGCGCATTCCATGCCCCCACCACTCTCTGGGTAAAGAACCTACCCCTGACATCCCCCCTATACCTTCCACCCTTCACCTTAAATTTATGTCCCCTTGTAACACTCTGTTGTACCTGGGGAAAAAGTTTCTGACTGTCTACTCTATCTATTCCTCTGATCATCTTATAAACCTCGATCAAGTCACCCCCCCATCCTTCGCCGTTCCAATGAGAAAAGGCCTACCACTCTCAACCTATCCTCGTACGACCTATTCTCCATTCCAGACAACATCCTGGTAAATCTTCTTTGCACCCTCTCCAAATCTTACCTAAAGTGAGGCGACCAGAACTGCACACAGTACTCCAAATGTGGCCTTACCAAGGTCCTGTACAGCTGTGTCACTTCATGACTCTTGAATTCAATCCCTCTGCTAATGAACGCTAATACACCATAGGCCTTCTTCCAAGTTCTATCCACCTGAGTGGCAACTTTCAAAGATCTATGAACATAGACCCCAAGATCCCTCTGCTCCTCCACCTTACTAAGAGCCCGACCTTTAATCCTGCATTCCGCATTCTTATTTGTTCTTCCAAAATGGACAACCTCACACTTGACAGGGTTGAACTCCATCTGCCACACCTCAGCCCAGCTCTACATCATATCTGAGTCTCTTTGCAGCCAACAACAGCCCTCCTCACTATCCACAACTCCACCAATCTTTGTATCATCTGCAAATTTACTGACCCACCCTTCGACTCCCTCTTCCAAGTCATTAATGAAAATTACAAATAGCAGAGGACCCAGAACTGATCCCTGCGGAACTCCACTTGTAACTGGGCTCCAGGCTGAATATTTACCATCTACCACCACTCTCTGACTTCAACCAGTTAGCCAGTTTTCTATCCAACTGGCCAAATTTCCCTCTATCCCATGCCTCCTGACTTTCTGCATAAGCCTACCATGGGGAACCTTATCAAATGCTTTACTAAAATCCATGTACACTACATCCACTGCTCTACCCTCATCCACATGCTTGGTCACCTCCTCAAAGAATTCAATAAGACTTGTAAGGCAAGACCTACCCCTCACAAATCCGTGCTGGCTGTCCCTAATCAAGCAGTGTCTTTCCAGATACTCAAAAATCCTATCCCTCAGTACCCTTTCCATTACTTTGCCTACCACCAAAGTAAGACTAACTGGCCTGTAATGCCCGGGGTTATCCCTATTCCCTTTGTTGAACAGGGGCACAACATTCACCACTCTCCAGTCTCCTGGTACCACCCCTGTTGACAGTGAAGACGAAAAGATCATTGCCAATGGCTCTGTAATTTCCTCTCTTGCCTCCCACATAATCCTAGGATATATCCATCAGGCCCGGGGGACTTGTCTATCCTCAAGTTGTTCAAAATGCCCAACACATCTTCCTTCCTAACAAGTATCTCTTCTAGCTTACCAGTCCATTTCACACTCTCCTCTTCAACCATACGATCCCTCTCGTTTGTAAATACTGAAGAAAAGTACTGATTCAAGACCTCTCCTATTTCTTCCGACTCAATACACAGTCTCCCACTACTGTCCTTGATCGGACCTACCCTTGTTCTTGTCATTCTCATGTTTCTCACATACGCATAAAATGCCTTGGGGTTATCCTTGATCCTATCCGCCAAAGATTTTTCATGCCCTCTCTTAGCTCTCCTAATCCCTTTCTTCAGCTCCCTCCTGGATATCCTGTATCCCTCCAATGCTCTGTCTGAACCTTGTTTCCTCAACCTTATGTAAGCCCCCTTCTTCCTCTTTACAAGACATTCAACCTCCCTCGTCAACCAAGGTTCCCTCACACGACCATTTCTTTCCTGCCTGACAGGTACATACATATCAAGGACACGTCATGTCTGCTCCTTGAAAAAGTTCCACATTTCCACGACATCCTTCCCTGACAGCCTATGCTCCCAACTTATGCTCCTCAGATCCTGTCTTACAGCATCGTATGTACCCTTCCCCCAATTGTAAAACCTACCCTACCTATGCACCTATCTCTCTCCATAACCAAGGTGAAAGTCACAGAATTGTGGTCACCATCACCAAAATGTTCACCCACTAACAAGCCCATCACTTGTCCTGGTTCGTTACCAAGTACCAAATCCAATATGGCCTCCTCTGTTCGGACAATCTACATATTGAGTTAGAAAAGCTTCCTGGACACACTGCACAAACACTGCCCCATCCAATCTACTTGATCTAAAGAGCTTCCAATCAATATTTGGGAAGTTGAAATTGCCCATGACTACTACCCTGTGGCTTCTGCACCTTTCCAAAATCTGTTTCCCAATCTGTTTCTCCACATCTCTGCTGCTAATGAGGGACCTATAGTAAACACCCAACAAGGTGACTGCTCCTTTCCTATTTCTGACTTCAGCCCATACTACCTCCAAAGGCAGATCCCCCTCGAACTGCCTTTCTGCAGCCATTATACCATTTCTAATTAGCAACGCCACCCCTCCTCCTTTGTTACCACCCTCCCTAATCTTACTGAAACATCTGTAACCAGGAACCTCCAACAACCATTCCTGTCCCTCTTCTATCCACGGTTCCGTGATGGCCACAACATCGTAGTCCCAGGTACTGATCCACGCCTTAAGTTCACCCACCTTATTTCTGATACTCCTTGCGTTGAAGTATACACACTTGAACCCATCTCTGTGTCCGCAAGTATTCCCTGTCAGTGCTACCTTCTCTACAGCCTCCCTACATTCTTGGACATCCTGACAAAC
Source organism: Chiloscyllium punctatum (assembly GCF_047496795.1). Taxonomy (NCBI): domain Eukaryota; kingdom Metazoa; phylum Chordata; class Chondrichthyes; order Orectolobiformes; family Hemiscylliidae; genus Chiloscyllium; species Chiloscyllium punctatum. Next base: position 63,424,313 of record NC_092761.1, on the reverse strand, counting down.
AGCTAGCCTACTTGCTGGACTACAAGTCTGGATCCCATCCCCCTGCCAAGTTGGTTTAAATCCTCCCGAAGAGTGCTAGCAAACCTACCTCCCAGGATATTGTTACCCTACTGGTTCAGGTGCAACCTTCCTGCTTGTACAGGTCCCACCTTCCCCAGAATGCAGTCCAATTGTCCAAATACCTAAAGCCCTCCCTCCTACACCATGCTTGCAGCCACGTGTTCAACTGCACTCTCTCCCTATTCCTTGCCTCACTGTCACGTGGCACCGGCAACAACCCAGAGATGATGACTCTGTCCGTCCTAGCTTTTAGCTTCCAGCCTAACTCCCTGAGCTCCTGAATGACCTCCCCACCCCTCTTCCTACCTATGTCGTTGGTGCCAACGTGCCGACTTCTGGCTGCACACCATCCCCCTTAAGGATTCTGAAGACACAGTCCGAGACGTCTCGGACCCTGGCACCCAGGAAGCAACAAACCATCTGAGAGTCTCGCCCATGTCCACAGAACCGCCTGTCCGTCCCTGTAACTGTAGAGTCTCCTATAACTAGCGCTCTCCTCCTCTCCCCCTTTCCCTTCTGAGCCTCAGAGACGGACCTCATGCCAAAGACCCGGTGACTGCAGCTTATATTTTGGAGGATTGATTTGACCTACCAGCATCTTTACAAAGGCAATTTGGAACAGTCAAAAAATACTGCCTTTGGCTATCCACATTAGTATATTCAAGACTAAGATAGACTAAATTCTGAATCTGTAGGCAAATCAGGCATTATGGGGAAAAGACAGGAAAGTGGAGTTGAGAATTATCAGATCAGCCATGAATGCAATGAATAGCAGAATAGACTCAATGGGCTGAATGGCCAGTTGCAGTTCCTATGACTTATGGTTTTATAGCAGTATTCAAAACTATGTATTTAATGAATATGTGCAGTGCTCATGTCATCCTCTATGGTCTATGTGGTTCATCTGCACAACAATGTCCACTCAAAGCCTTTTTCTTTGTATATGTAGCTACTTTACCCATTAAACAGTTACACAAAATAAAAGCAAGGTTGAACAAATATTCTTCTATGCGATGCTATGTTCATATAAAATGCATTAACTACTTTACCAGAAATATGTGCCTACTGTTATGTTACATCTCACAGCTAGTACTCAGTATATATTTAAGATGGATGGAATCAATAGTCTATCAGACCATATGATCTGAGAGTACAGGGTCTCCATCTGCATTATAATGCAAGTCACTTGAAGCATGACATGCTAATTCAGTTTGTAACTGAATAGTTTAACTGTAGTCAAGCCACAGTAGTGCCTGAGATAGTAATATTTATATATATTAGTGAGCTTTAACAAATATGTGTTGGAACTTGCAATATCCCATTTTTAATGTCCTTGTTTCTTATTTATGGAGGATAACATAGCCACACCAGGAGACAACATGGGCATTATTGATTATTTCACTAAATCTATAAACAAGTTTGTTTTCCAGACTGGTGGGATCACTAAAGTATGACACAAATGTTATGTAAATGTGGTGAAGTTAAGTTTCACAAAATAAAAATTACATTTTCTTTAACAAGATAAGAGTTAACTGGAAGAATATCTCGAAATGTTGAAATATTACTATCTCAGCCATGTTTCTTGTATTCAATTTAGGTTACTATATTCATTGAAATAAAAATGCTTCACATTTGAACAAAATGGCCGACAGTCAAAAGCAAACAAAATGGTTGAGGATGATGTTTAGTCAGTAGTGACTATATGTCATCTTTAAATGAAATAAACTGTCATAGATTGCTGGATAAACATCAAGTTTTAGATTTAAGATAATGCCTTGAAGACTTTGTGAATACATTTCAGACGCTGAAGTCAAGACTTGGAAGATTTTGTGTTTCATTAAAAATCACACATACAAATGCTGTCAGGTGTGTATATATTTGGGTATTCACTTTGTGCCTACAATCAGCCTGAATGGGAGGCATTTTGAGCTGTTTTTGATTCAAAGACTAGAAAACAGATGATGATGATTTGTAAAACAAGGATCAGTATTCTTCCTGGTGTCTGAGTAAATTATGCCACCTGAAGAATGGGTATGTAGTGAATCCAGCAATCATTCCTGTCAGTGAAGGATATTTTCAACACCACCTACTGCTGGAATAAACTCTACTTGAGTAAACCCAGCTCCATGACTCCAACCCACTGTTTTCTGTTCTGAATTCTCACAAAGGACAGACATGAGAAAGCCATGGAACACTCTCATTCTCTCTGCGGTGGGGCAACAAGAATTCTTGAGTCTCTGTAATTAAGAATTAACATTGCCATCAGAATGTTAAAACTCCTTGTTCATTAATAGAAAGTTGGAGTACATTTTACTGTTTATGTCACAGAGACTGAAATTACTGGAACAAGTATTGTGTTTTTATAGCATTTATAGTCTTGTTCCCTTATCAGCCTGTACTCAATGACCTACTTTGAATCCCAGTCAAGTAATGCCTAGATTTTTAAAAGTCTTATCCCTTCCTACAATCCCTATCACTACAATTTCATTCAATTTCCATTAATCACCAATATATCTCAGAGTTCTTTATAAAACACTGAAGTGCCTTGGGATGTTTAACGACATTTAAGATAATATTTCAATTTAAATTGTTGCTATTGACATAACAACAGAAAATATTTCAAGGCATTCCACAGGAGTGTTATCAAACACCATGCAACAATGCAGATGTTGGGTCAGGTAACCAAAATCTTGGTTTAAGCGATAGGCTTTAAGGAATGTATTCAAGGAACAAAGAGAAGGAGAGGCAGAAATGATTAGGGAGGAACTGTCAGTGTCAGACCTTGACATTAAAGTGTAAAATAGCCAGTGATTAATATCAGAGATGTTCAAAAGGTTGGAACACAAGAGGCATAGACATCTCAAATATTTGCTGCATTGGAGGAGTTCATAGTGATTGTGAAGGCCACAGAAGGATTTGAGAACAAAGATACAATTTTTAAGATAGAGATAGTGATTAAACAGAAGACAGTCCATGAGTACAGGGGTGATAGGTGATCATGTTAAGATGTGGGTAGAAGAGTTTAAAATAGCCTCAACTTAATGGAAGTCAAAACTTGGAAGTGTGTCTACAAATTAACTTGAATAGTGAAATCTAGAGGTAATAAAGAAGTAACATTGAGAATTTCAGCCGATGGGCTGAGGAAGTGTGGAGTCAGGTGATGGAGGTGGAAATAATTAGTCTGAGTAAAGTATTGGATAAGAGGTCAACAATGGAACTGCTAGTGTTGAACACCATGAATTAGACTTCCTAGCTCTCTGATCCTCTAATGGCAAAGTTATGCCACAATTTGCTAAAAGTAAGAACATTCCATAGTCAGAATTGTGGCTGATTAACAGCTGTATCAGTGGTTCAGTGCCTCACAGTGCCAGGGCTCTGGGTTTCAATCCATCCATGGGTGACTGTGTGGAGTTTGTACATACTCCCCATGTCTATATGGGTTTCCTCTGGGTGCTTCGATTTCCTCCCACAGTTCAAAGATATGCATATTAGATGGACTAGCCATGCTAAATTGCCCATAGTGTCTAGAGATATGCAGACTAGGTGTTTTAGCCACAGGGAATGGGGGATTGGTGTGGGGGGAGGGGGGAGTTGAGCCTGGGTGGGATTTTCATCAGAGGTGTGGCTTTGATGGGCCAAATGGCCTGCTTCCACTCTGATTCTATACATTTAAGGTGCCAGCACACTGAAAGAGATCAAAATATGCTATTTAATCATTGCATGAAAGTAAAACAAAGTAAAATAATTTGTGAAGTTTTTCCAATTGCAAAGTTCAAAAAATTGATAGATAGAATTGAAAGTACTTCTTTTGATCTTACCACTACCACTAAGTCTTGTTGCTTAAAATTTGTGAGAAGATTTGTAGCTCGGGTGCTCATTGTTGTGGTTCTGTTCCCCGAGCTGGGAATTTGTGTTGCAGACGTTTCGTCCCCTGTCGAGGTGACATCCTCAGTGCTTGGGAGCCTCCTGTCAAGCGCTTCTGTGATGTTTCCTCCGGCATTTGTAGTGGTTTGAATCTGCCGCTTCCAGTTGTCAGTTCCAGCTGTCTGTTGCAGTGGTCGTTATATTGGGTCCAGATCGATGTGCTTATTGATTGAATCTATGGATGAGTGCCATGCTTCTAGGAATTCCCTGGCTGTTCTCTGTTTGGCTTGTCCTATAATAGTAGTGTTGTCCCAGTCGAATTCATGTTGCTTGTCATCTGCGTGTGTGGCTACTAAGGATAGCTGGTCGTGTCATTTCGTGGCTAGTTGATGTTCATGGATGCGGATCGTTAGCTGTCTTCCTGTTTGTCCGATGTAGTGTTTTGTGCAGTCCTTGCATGGGGCTTTGTACACTACATTGGTTTTGCTCATGCTGGGTATCGGGTCCTTCATTCTGGTGAGTTGTTGTCTGAGAGTGGATGTTGGTTTGTGTGTTGTTATGAGTCCTAGTGGTCACATTATCTGGCTGTCAGTTCGGAAATGTTCTTGATGTATGGTGGTGTGTCAACGGAACGAGGACATGCCACAACCCAAAGGACAAGCCACACTACCATACATCAAGAGCATTTCCAAACTGACAGCCAGACTACTGTGACCACTAGGACTCATAACAGCACACAAACCAACATCCACTCTCAGACAACAACTCACCAGAACGAAGGACCCGATACCCAGCATGAGCAAAACCAATGTAGTATACAAAATCCCATGCAAGGACTGCACAAAACACTACATAGGACAAACAGGAAGACAGCTAACGATCCGCATCCATGAACACCAACTAGCCACGAAACGACACAACCTGCTATCCTTAGTAGCCACACACACACAGATGACAAGCAACATGAATTCAACTGGGACAACACTACTATAATAGGACAAGCCAAACAGAGAACATCCAGGGAATTCCTAGAGGCATGGCACTTATCCACAGATTCAATTAATAAGCACATCGACCTGGACCCAATATACCGACCACTGCAGCGGACAGCTGGAACTGACAACCGGAAGCGGCAGATTCAAACAACTACAAATGCCGGAAGAAAGATCACAGAAGCGCTTGATAGGAGGCTCCCAAGCACTGAGGATGTCACATAGACAGGGGACAAGACGTCTGCAATTCAAATTCCCAGCTTGGGGAACAGAACCACAACATCTTGTTGCTTAAAATTGGAATATCACACAAAAGCAGCAATCCGCCGAAAGGAGCATTATTTGTTGCAAGTGCAGGTGTCTGTCCATTTCTCACAGTCTGCTTTGTCAGTAAGTGGACTGTTACTTCATTTTAAATGGCATTATGCCATTAAAAACAGGATGCTTTGAGAAAGAAATACTTCAGCTGCTCTCCCACCGTGCAAATAATTCAAGTTCCTACTACAACATACATTTTTATGGTCCCAATAACATAATTTAAAAAAAAGTGATTCCATTATAATTGAAATACGATACTGAATCAGAAAAATAAACTAGGGCAGATTTCCAATTCAAGCCAATTTATTTTACTTGCATTTTTATCCTAAATAGAGAAATGCACAGTTCAAAAACAAATTAGAAATGATCTGCTTTTACTCTTTCACTTTGTTGAAGCATGTCAGGACTCGATAACTTCCTTAATGATAATCTGTTCTGTGAACTGTTATCACGAGCTGGATTTATGTTTAAAAGTTCTCAATCTAGCATCAAACCGAGAGGTTACAAAGTGAAGTGTCCTTCCTCTCATGATCAGAGTCTTGGCATCAAAGTGAAACACAGTAGAACAAGTGTTATGCTGTGAGTTGGTACGATTTTATTTCCCTGTTCATTGATTAGAACATGGAAGAACGAATGACATCAGACTTTCAACGCTGTGGCTTCAGATCAATAGTGACAAGCCATAAAATATTGCAGTTTTCATGGTTTGATACTTCCCTTTGCTTGCTGTTATCTTTACAGTGACACATGAATATAAATTGGCAGGTGTGAAGCCCAGAATTTCTGCCTCAATAGCTGCCAACAATGGACTAAAACTTAGCTTTAGATGTTTTTCTTTTTTTCTTCTTTACTGTGCTGTCCATTTTATTGATTTCTAATTCCAGAATGCAAAGCCAATTGCTTGAACCAAAATTCACACCAGCTTGATCAAACACCACACACCTTCCCCGTGGACAAAAAAACAACTCAATAATGAAGATAATGCATCTTTTAAGATTTTGAATTCGGTGTTTACTTTTGTACTCAGATGTGAAAGCCACAGCTTAGGAAGACTTGGCTGACCTCATTATTGCAGAGGATCTTGCAGCTCTGATTTTCTTGTCATGGGGAAATTGCCTTTTACAGAAGTTTTGCAAAGCCTGGAGAAGAATCTCCAAGTAGGTCACACCAATTCTCCAAGCCCAATGGGGGATCAGTACAAATACTGAAATGGCACGTAGCCAGTCACTCTCCTCAGGTAGATGCCTTGGGACTTTGGAGAAATTCTTTGGGAGTTCTATATAAAAATAATCTTGTTCGTTTTCTCTCTCCTTAGTCTATAACAGTGGGAGTTGCCTTATTATTTATACTGCATGTCAAATTCTCCTCTGCATTGGGAAACTAGATGGTTCAAACTCTCAACATGTAAACCAGAGAGGGTATTGGGTGGTTGTAGGTTGTGTATGCTTGCCCCAGTTATCATCCAACTGCCTTTGTACAAAAATATAAACCACATTTTCTCTCCTCCTTGACCCTTCATCCACATAAGTATGGTGGCTCAGTGGTTAGCACTGCTGCCTCACAGCACCATGGACCCGGGTTCAATTCTGGCCTCAGGTGACTGTCTGTGTGGAGCTTGCATTTTTCTCCTTGTGCCTACATGGGTTTCCTCCCACACTCCAAAAGATATGCAGGCCAGGTGAATTGGCCTTGCTAAATTGCCCATTTTGTTAGGTGCATTAATCAGAGGTAAATGTTGGGAAATGAGTCTGGGTGAGTTACTCTTTGGAGGGTCGGTGTGGACTTGTTGGGCCGAAGGGGCTGTTTTCACACTGTAGGAAATCTGATTGAATCTAAATAAGTCAGTAGATGAAAACTACCAGCACCACGACATCATCTTGGACCAAATCTCACACCACTTCAACCCTCTAACACTTCACTGTGTAGCTCAGGGATACCAACGATTTGCATGTTTCTGCCTTGTCAATTCATTTACTGGCACACATGCATCTCACATATCCACACAGGCAGCATCTTATGGCTGTTTGCTTGCTTTTTCCACACTCACTCACTTTACATTTACTTGGGAGTGCCAACCTCTGTATACAGAAGAACCTCAATTATCTGAAGGACACAGGCAGGGATCATTTCATTCAGTTAGTCAAATTCCAGATAATCAAATGCCAGATAACATACTTTAGCCGAGCATCGGGACCTTGCGATCTTGCCAGATAATCCAATATTTGGATAATCGAACGTTAGATAAACGAGGTTCTTCTGTATTCCCCATTGCTTTCTTAATGCACATTCACTGACATTGGCACTGACTTGAGGGCTGCCAGCCTCTGTGTCATTTGCACTGCATTCTCATCACACAGGGTCTTCAGTGCTCAGTTACAGTCTTCTGAAATCTGTGGTTTGTGTTGCTTTCTCATGTAGAGGGACAGGCAGCTTTTCAAAAGTGGGAGCACTGAATAATCAACAGGGCACGATTAACATCCTGGGTGTTGCCCTGAGCCAAAAACTGAATTGGACTAGCCACAGTATTTCTGGAGCAAGACAAAGGCTGGGAATACTTTAGTGAATAACTCACCTCCTGACTCCCAAAGCCTGCCACCATCTACAAGGCACAAGTCAGGAGTATGAGGGAAAACTCCCCACTTGCCTGGATGGTGCAGCTCCCACAACACTCAAGAAGCTCGACACCTTCCAGGACAATGCAGCTCCCTTGATTGGCACCACATTCACAAGCACCACTCCACCACCGGTGCTCTGTAGCAGCTATTTACAAGATGCAGCACAGATATTGCCCAAAACTCCTTAAACAGCAGCTTCCGAACCCACAATCATCTCAAAAACACTACTCCTGCAAGTTCCCCACCAAGACACTAACCATCCTGACTTGCACATTTAATTGCCATTCCTCCAACAATGCTGGGTGAAAAGCCTGGAATTACCTCCCCAACAGAGTTTAGCTACAGCACATGAACAGCAGCAATTCTAGAAAACAGCTTACCACAACCTTCTTTATTGGTAACTAATGATGAGCAATAAATGCTGGTCCAATCAGTGATGCCCACATCCTACAAATGAAAGGAAAAAGTCTTTCACTGTGTCTCGCACCTGCACACACACACACCATGGGTGCTGGGGAAAAAAAAAAATAAGCACTACCGCACTTAGGCGGTAGTGTGGGGGTTAAGTAAGGAAAAAAATATATATATAAAAAAGAAATGAAAGGAAAAAGACCCTTAAGCCTACAGAAGAACATCTGCTTAAAAACTTTAATCTGTGTGTTATAATGTAATTGAGATATTTAACATAAAATGGAGAATAAAAATGTGAACTGGTTAAAAAAAGAAAGGAAAAAGATCTGTTATCTCACCACAAGATGAATGTAATTGTGGAATGATGTATACAGATGAATCATTGGCCCTTTGGTTGCTTTTAGCCTTGGTGTTCTCCACAATTAAATGCAATTCTTTGGTGTCATGGTTCAAGGATCATTGCTGTCTGAAGCCATCTGCAGCCAAGGAGTCATTGCTTGTGAGAGATGAGCAATTCTTGATGATTTCAACTTCCTTCACTGTAATGGTGATTGAAGAGACCACTCATCATTCAAATGGTTGTGACTTAAGTAGGTCCATCAGCAATAATTATACAACAGCATACATTTTAACAGGGCTTATAAACATGTATTTTCAGAAATGAAAGGGTATTTATGCCAGTGTTTTATTCATGTTATCAATGTACCCTTGGTAAGATTGTTTCTTCCTATGTCTCCCAGTGCATCTAGGTTTAGTCCAAACTTGTACAGCTGCAGTGGAGGATGCCTACTGTGTGACCATCTCTTTGTCTGGAAGACTCCCCAGGAGTGTCTGGTCTGAGAGGACACAGGCCTGTTAAGAGTCTCCAGGATTCGCTGTGGCTTCTCCTCTCCCATTAGCACCTGCTAGGATCATCCTGTTTCCCTCAGAGGAAGGACCACTCAAGGTCAAGATCCCTCGTCATCCTTTTCACCTTTCCACTGATGCTCAGCACCTAATGCGTGAGCAATAATGTGCAGGTCAGTGCATATAACTGATAGACGAAGCATTCTCGACTTGGGTGTCCATGGTGGTCACCAAATTATCCATGGAGATGATCCATCCACCTCTGCCAAAGGCAGCAAAACATTGCTACCATTGGTATTCTCCTCCATCTTTCAATCCAGTTACCTCTGATACCAGTTACCTCTGATAAACTTGTTTGCTGGTCTTGTGACTTACAGTGCTTTTTGGCAAAGTCATGAATGGCTGAGAATATAAGCTTAGCCTCTGCCTGATCTTTGCTAATCTTCTACAAAAAGACAAACAGAAGGATTGAATCCAATTAAATACAATGCATGGAGCAGTTTGAGCTAAAGGATCTATCTCCATGTTATAGGACTCTAAGACTCCATGATAATTGAAGTCCAACAATTGTCCTGATGGAATGCATCCCAGGTGTTGAAAGAAATGACAGATGTTATAGTTTATGCTTTATGTGGTAATTTAACAAAATTCACTGGACTCCTGGTAGGTCCCGGGGCAGTCTGGAAGATAGCAAATGTCATGCTGCTGTTTAAAAAAGAGTGTAGGCAAAAGGCAACTAACTGTAGGCCAGTTAGCTTAACATCTGTTGTTGGGAAAATGCTGGAGGCTAACATTAAAGAAGAATTAGTGAGACATCTGGATGAAAAGGGTTCCATCAGGCAGACATGGATTCAAGAAGGGAAGGTTGTGTTTGACAAACATACTGGAGTTCTATGAGGATGCAACCAGCACAGTGGATGGAGGGGAAAAGGTGGATGTTGTATACTTGGAATTTCAGAAGGCTTTTGATAAGGTGCCATATAAAAGACTCATCCATAAGATAAGAATGGATGGAGTTGGGGGGGAGGGGGGGGGAATGTACTGGCAGGATAGAGGACTGGTTAACCAATAGAAAGCAGAGAGTTGGGATAAATGGGTGTTTCTCTGGTTGGAGATCCAGTTGTGAGCAGAGTACTGCAGGGGTCGGTGTTGGGCCCACAACTGTTCATGATTTACATAAATGATTTGGAAGGGGCAATCGAGTGTAATGTCTCCAAATTTGCTGATGACACTAAATTGAAAGACAAATTGTGCAGAGGATGTGAAGAGTCTGCAGAGAGAGTTAGACAGATTAAGTAAGTGGGCAAGGGTCTGGCAGATGAAGAACAATGTTGGTAAATGTGAGGTTATCTACTTTGGAAGTAAAAATAATAGGTCAGAGTAATATTTAAATGGTGAAAGATTGCAGCATGCTGTTGTGCAGAGAGACTTAGGAGTGCTTGTATATGAATTGCTAAAGGTGATTTGCATGTGCAACAGGTAATCAGGAAGGCAAATGGAATACTGGCTTTCATTCCTAGAGGGATTGAATTTAAAAGCAGGGAGGCTTTGCTGCAATTGTACAAGGTGTTGGCGAAGCCGCACCTGGAGTATTGTGCACAGTTCTGATCTCCTTACTCGAGGAAGGATATACTGACTTTGGAGGCAGTGTAGAGGAGGTTCACCAGGTTGATTCCAGTGATGAGGGAGTTACTCTATGAGAAGAGATTGAGTAGCCTGTTACTGTACTTGCTAGAATTTAGATGAATGAGAGGGAATCTTATAAAAACACATAAAATTATGAAAGGTATAGATAAAATAGACACAAGCAAGTTTTTTCCGCTGGTGGGTGAAACTAGGACCAAGGCACATGGCCTTAAGATTAGGGGAAGTAGATTTAGGACCGAGATGAGGAGGAGCTACGTTTTGCAGAGAGCAGTGAATCTATGGAATTCTCTGCCCCAGGAAGCAGTAGACACAGTTTCACTAAATACATTCAAGACACAGTTGGATGGGGTTTTGCATGGTAGGGGAATTAAGGGTTACAGGGATAATGCAGCTAGGAGGACCTAAGATAATGGATAGATCAGCCATGATCTTACTGAATGGTGGAGCAGGCTTGACAGGCCGAATGGTATACTCCTGCTTCTATTACTATTAAACTATGAAATATGAAGTGGATGGAAAAGTAGTTTATGGCCATCTAGGAGTGGGAGAAGTGATAAGATGGTTTAATTGATTGAACAGGAAGCACAGAGCACTGGGAGGGTCAGTAGTTTAGGAGGATCAGGTGGCTGAGAGTCATTGAGTGGATATGAATCACAAAATAGTGAGACTTGTAGTCCATGACCTTTGAAGAGAAGATATACAGTGGCAGAATTGGAATGTGCGGTGGTCCTGTGAATGTGAGGTAGCAGAGAGAAGATGACTGCACTTATATTGTGGAGTTGTGAAGATCATTGACCTTCTTCCTGCACTGCTGGGTGTGAACATTCACTTGGGTCACAGCATGGACCAGGCTGCAAGTTGGGTTGAGGTTGACTGGATCTGATGGCATTGCCTCTTCTGGTGGTCACTTGGATGATGAATGCCCTCCTTTCACCAACCTGTCCACCAACATTTCCTGATCCATGTCTGCAAAGTGAGCAGTGAGCTTTCCTTATCTTGGGGCTGCAGGGTTGATTGTGGTAGTTTAAACATGTGAGGGTTGTTCTTTACTCAGTGTCTGAACTACTATGTAGCTGGATTATAAATTTGGCTTCAGAGTTGTGTACACTAGAGGTCCCAGCATTTGGGACTACCTTCACTTCCACAGGCAGTTCCTGGGAAAAGTGCTCAAGGTCTCAGTTGTACAATTACTGGTGAGGAGCAGCAGATTGTGTGAGAGAAGCTACTTCTAGCCATGATAGCTTGGGTGCAATCAATCTTACTCAATAAAACACATTAAATGAAAATTTCACCCATAGATACATGTAGTGGAAAAATTGTATTTATCTGATAATTGTATTTATCTGATTAACATATGAAAACAGTGAGTTCTTAAAATGCAATGGGTTAACACTTACTTTAAAATGACAGACATTTCATTAAAATCTCTGTTCATTTGTTGATATCACATGGCACAATTCACCTTAATTCATTTATTTGTAAAATTATCAACCTATGAGGCCAGATGCAAACTGAAGGAAACTATTCAGATTTACAATAGCAAAAAAAAAGGTAATCCAAGATTAATTTACCTGATCTCCCCTGATCTATTTGGAGAGACAGAGTTGTCTTTCCTGAGTATATTCAGGAATTTTTAAATCTATTGCTTGCTTTGAATTTGTTGCTGCTTTCCATCAATAAAACCTTAAATGAGGTTAATTAGAAACAAGGATTTACGAAGTCTATTATTCATTATTCTGGATATTGTGTGACGCTTAGTCAGATACGAGCAATTTAACAATGATGCACTACATCCATTAACAAGACGACCTCCAGAGAAAACAAAAGGGAGAACTGTATAGCTTACAGATGGTTTTGAGATTAGTCCATAAAACATGCAGGAGTGACATTATATTTTCACAACATGGAGACGTTTTTGTAAATCTGACAGAGCAGATTAACGTAGGAGCAAGTTCTTGTTGACAGATCTTTAAGAAAACAATCACTGTTCAGTTCTGGGGAGATCCAATGAAATATTATTGAAAGCGCATTGCAGGACATCAAAGAATTCAAAATGAATGAAATCTGAACTTGGCACATTTACTGGCTCTGGAGTAATATATAAGATATATATTATATCTTATAATATAAGAAAGTGATATAAGAAAAGCTTTAGGAATTTTCTTAAGAGCTAATGGGAGGGTAAATGTTTTCACATTTTATTCAAATATCTGTCCTCTTACATCATTTTGCTCATATTACTCTCACAGCACGACTTTTATGAAATAGATTTTGCACACTGCTTGGTTGGACACTTATAAAGACCATGAACATATTCTTAGAACTGAATGCTTTATTCTAAGCTCCTTTGCATAAATCACATTCCTAACTTCTGAAAAAGTATCTTTCTGCCAGCCATCCTGACCATGTAACCATCTTGTAACTGAACTGGGACTGTCAGAATAGCAATTCCTCACATCAGCCAACACTGCTAAGCCAGATCAATGTTTTATGTTCGAAGGATTTGATAAGGGAGAGATTGAGAAAGTACTTCCTCTAGTGGGTAAATCAGGAACAGCAAAATCTTACTGTTAGACCTCGGCTATTCGAGAGGCAAATTAAGAAAGAATTCTTCATACAAAAGATTTGAAGAATCCTACAACTCCACCACCATCCTCTCTTCTGTTTCCCTCCAAACTCCTACTCCAACCTGTCATTCAATAAATATTGTAACTATTGGAATACTTTAGCTTCAGCACTGATATCTTCAAACACTGGATTTTTGTCAGGAACTGATATCCAGAGTTCTGGAGCAAAGCCGAGTAGGTGGAATTAAGGAACTGCTTAGCCACAATCTAAATGAACAGCAGGTACACGGGGCTGAATATCTGACCCAACCCGTGTGCTTATATCATGTCTACGTTTTCACATTAACCAGGAAGCACTGATAGATTTTGATTAGGGATAATACTCTGGTGGACATTGTTGTTTTTTAAACTTGTAACATTGAGGTTAGTTGTAGAATCCAGCAGTTCCACAGCTGAGATCAGTAAACAATTTGTAGTAATTAAGTCTCTGACTTTGTACAGCTCCAGTTCTGGATAACATGGTACAGTTCCAGACGGGATAATGGAGTGGTCATCTGAGTCAACTGGGATATGTTCTTATCTCACTTGATACTTCGACAATGCAAGCCCAAGGCAGTGACCATCTCCAACAAAAGAGAATCTAATCACTGCTCTTTAATGTTCAATTGTAGTACAATTACTGAATCTACCACTAATCAATAGCCTGGGAATTAACATTGACCAGAATCTGAACTAAACAAGACAAATACATACTGTGATTACAACAGTAAGGCAAAGGCTAGGAATTCTGCAACAAGCAACTCATCTTCTGCATCCCACACCCCTGTCCATTTGTCTGGCTAAGTCTCTAACATAAGTCTCTAATATGAACATTATTGACTGTAAAACATTAGGAGGGAGAAGCTGGTGAAAATATTGTTTCTTTCATTGAGCCTGTCCATCCATAAATGTACCACAGCATCAAATTAATATTCAATTTGCATCACATATTTTGAATTAATAACTTCAGATGAGTCACTCTCAGTCTTTGGCTTGTACCAAGTACTGCAAATAACATTAATCATACTTCCAACTAAAATGTTAGCCTTGCAAACCATCAATATGCATTATGAAGGAGACTTTGGTATTCAGGCTGTTTATTAACCTTATGAACTGCAGGCAGAAAAGATTCAGAAGTTTATGAGAACATTGGATGCTAATTAACCTAAGTTCTGGCATTCAAGATTTGGATCACTTTGAAAGGCCAACCCAAAAACATCAATACTAGGAGTAAGAAGGCCATTCAGCCCTTCGAGCCCACTCCACCAGTCCAAATGATCATGGCATATCCTCTATCTCAATGCCACATACCTATTTTTTCCCCATACACAGTATGGGAAAAGATCTTGATGCCTTTAATATCTAAGACATCATCAATCTCTTCCTTGAATGTATTCAGTGATTTTTGGCTTCCATAGGCTTCTGTGGTAGAGAATTCCAGAGATTCATAACTCTTGAAGTGAATAAATATTTCATCATCTCAGTCCTAAATGGTCTACCCTATATCTGTGACTCCCCATCCAGGGTTCTAAACTCCCCATCCAGGGAAAACATCCTTCCTGCATCTGGCCTGTCCAGTTCTGTTAGAAGTTTATACATCCCAAGGCAAAAGTTGAATTTTGCACCATGGAATGAGTATTGTTGGTAAATGTGTCAATCTGTCATCCATGGTGTGTAAATACTTGGCAATCCTGGAGAAATGGAGATGTCCATTTACTAACCAGCACAGATTCCAAACACAGATACCTACATAGGCTGATGAAACTTTGGCCTCATTTTTGTAATGGAGATGGGATTCATGAGTCAGGAAAATTTGTGACAGTTGCTCCCCATTAGGGAGGCATCCCTTAAGTACACCTCCTTTTCAGGAAGGTACACCAGGATTGAGGCAGGCTGTGTGCATCTGGAGACAGGCACCAAGCAGCAAAGGAGAAGTAGGCAAGCTAAAAAACCTGTCTCCATTTCCTGGGACTGCAGTCCTGTTGGAATAATGACTTCAAGCCCTCACACTTCATCTTTACTAAATCCCCAGCCATTCTCCATGTCCCTTCATATCTCCCATGCGACCTTCATGGTCCCTCACATTGTGTTCTGCCCATGCTTGCTTCAAGCTTAGTATCTAATATGCACAGACTCAATGAAGAAATTGTAAAGGGTCATTTACTTTGAAAATGAATATCATTGGGCAATGGGGATAGGAAGGAGGAATGCAAGAATTTTCAAAGAGCTGTCATAGGCATGCTGGGCCAAATGGTCATCTTTGGTCCCATGTCATTCTAGAATCCCATTTTCTCTCCTACCCTGTGCACTGTTGATCTCAACTCCTTTCCGAAACAAAAAGCTGACAAATGTAAGATCGGTAATCTATGCTTCAACTGCATTGTAATGACAGCTCCTCTGAGTGTTCCATGCCAGTTATTGACTCTGCTACTCCAGTCACTTCTGAATGTCATATTCAACATTGCAATGCTAGGGTTAATGAACAGGAAATGGAAAAACCCAAATTTGGCATTACAAATAAAAGTGATTTTGAACATATTGTACCAACATTGAATAATTCACAGCATTATAATGTGCTCAAAGGAAATGGTAAAAGAATCCCTTACAAGTCTGTGTCTTTAGGGGCTCAGTATAATGAAGGCTGCTTTGTACGCTGTACTTTCAATTACTTTCCTAATAATCACAGTTTCTGCTTAATTGTAAATTCTTTCGAGTCATGAGTGATTGCAATTAAGAACATAAGAGCACTCAACTGTATATGATTGCCTTCAAAGTGCAAAATAAATAACCACTTATTTTTATTTCAATGCGTTCCTTGATTGCACAGACCTCTGTGATGTGCATGACCATGCAAACCATGATTGATCCAAAGTTAATTATTCTTAGCTCAGTTTAAAAAGGTAGTCACACCTTCAAAAGCTGCTTCAAAAAAAAAACCATTGCAAAGGACTTCATTGGCTTTACATTCTTCTTATTCATATCACCAATTTAAATTTTTAATGTTCTTTTGGTGAAAGGGTGTTGATAAGTACAAAGCATGAGACTGCACAATTACCAGCTTGATTGTGAAGGAGCTGGCCTATCATCAGGACAGATAAGAAAGGAGAAATTCCTGAAAATATTACTGGATGAATCCTTAATGCAATAATTATCTACTGTTTTAACAGAAATATTAACCAGCTCAACATAATTAAATTCATATCAACTAATGGGAAGAAAAATACCCTATTGAGTGCATAAAGGAATCTGCACAAAGAACCCCAACAGAGAATTCTAAGCTGCAGTCAGAACATCTGGAAATATTTTTTTTAAAAATTGCTTTCATACATTAGCTTCCATGACCTTGAGATGTTTGAAAGCCATGTAGTCAGTGAAATACTTGGGAACTGCAGTCTCTCTTATGATACAAAAATTGCAGCAGCCAGATTTCCCACAGCAAGATCCCCAAACAAGCTAAAAACTAAAAGAACTGTGAATGCTCTCAATCAGAAACCGAAACAGGGATTGCTAGAAGGGCTCAGCAGGTCTGGTAGCATCTGCGGAGAGAAATCAGACTTACCCTTTTGGGTCGAGTGACCCTTCCTCAGAACCAGTTCTGAGAAAGAGTCACTTGACCTGAAACATTAATTCTGATTCCTCTCCACAGATGCTGATACAAAAACACTACCTCATGTATAGAAAACACAGTGAAATTTAGTCAAGGCCTTTGAATGCAAATATTTCACCTGTATGAACACTTTTAATTTTTGAAAAGGCCAATAATGGTCCATCCAATATAGGAAATGAATAAATTAGCCAGTGGTAACATCCTGATCATATACATTACATCACCAAGACTTCATATTTCTATCTTCATTATAACAACTGACTTTAAACTTACTCTTGTGCATTTGCTATTGAAACACTCATCCATGCCTTTGTTACCTCTAATTTTAACTGTTCTGATTTTCTCCAAGTCCTATCCTCTGTAAACTTGTATTTGAGCATAACCCTGCTGTCTATATCTTAACTCATGCCAAGTTTTTTTTTAACCTTTCATCCCTGCACTTGCTGACCTACTCTGACTCTTGTGTCTGACATTACTACAACTTAAAAATCTTCAATTTGTTTACAAACCTCTACTTCCCATTATTAGTGAAGAAGTTGCATTTCCTGTCTCATTCACCTAAAGCTCCATATTTGCCGCCTTCCTTCTTCTACCTCCACACTCTGAAAACCCAGATATTTATGGCCTGCGGATGAATCTGAATGCCTTTAGAAATATTGGATAGGTCCCAATTCTGGAATTCAAACCATCATTAATATTTCTAGCAATTTATGATGCAGAGAGCTTGAAAGAAATTCATTGATCACAAGTTAAATGCAGAACTTGGCTTAAGATACAGAAAGCCAAATGGAATCAAGATAGTTGTGAGCCGGGAAGAAATATCTCATAATTTCAGGAATTTAGTAGGAAGCGTTTTCATTCTGTCAACATACATACATAGAAATAAGCAGCAGGAATAATTCACTTAACCTTTCAAGAATGTACTGCATTCAATAAGATCATGCCTGACTTGATATTAAACTCATACCCACATTCCTACCAATCCCCAATAACCTTTCACCCCTTTGCTTGTCCAGAATCTACTTACCTCTTCAGTAAAAATATTCAAAGTTTCTGCTTCCACCACCTTTTAAGGAAGATAGTTCCAAAGACTCTCAACCCTCTAAGAAAAAAGGAAATTCTCCTTATCGATGACTAAATGTGCATCTCCTTATTTTTAAACAATGACTTTTAATTCTAGATTAGCCCACCAGTGATTAAATAAACATCCTTTCCATATCCACCCTGTCAAGTCCCCTCAGGATTTTATATGTTTAGACCAATGCATTTCTTATTGTTTGAAACTCTAAAGAATATGAAGTTAGGCTATCCATTCTTTCCTCATAAGACAACCATTTTAGGTCATCTGGTAAATCTTCTGTGAGCTGCCTCCAATGCATTTACCAGTTTCTTTGAATAGAGAGGCCAATAAATTGTCCATGGTGTTCAAGGATATGTCGATCAGGTGCATTAGCCAGGGGAAAATGTAAAATGTGAAAGGGTAGGGAATGGGTCTGGGATGGGATATTCTTCGGAGGGTCGGTGTGGATTTGTTGGACCAAATGGCCTGTTTCCACACTGTAGGGATTCTATGATTCTATGAATACTTTACACAATACTCCAAGATAGTGTCCTATGGAAATAAATCTTGAATGCAACATGAGAACAAGCAATAATGGATATAGTAATGAGCAATTAGGCTAATTTAATTAGAAACCTAGTTGTGTCTTAGCATTTATCAAACAGTGATCATAAAGTCATAGAGATGTATAGCACCAAAACAAACCCTTCAGTCCAATTCATCCATGCTGACCAGATATCCCAATTTAATCGAGTCCCACTTGCCAGCACCTGGCTCTTATTCCTCCAAACCCTTTCTATTCATATACCCATCCAGACGCCTTTTAAATGTTGCAATTGTACTAGCCTCCACCAGATCCTCTGGTATAATATGATCAGATTTCATGTCATGTTCATGGTAGGTAAGCAATGATCATATCCTAGAATTTTGGATTTAAGTAAGGCAGACTTTAATGGAATGAAGCCAATACTGTCCACAGAAAACTGGAAAGCTCTGCCAAAGTGCAAAACAACCAATGAACTGTAGAGGGTTTCAAAGAAACATTTAGTGCTGTTCAGAAGACGTTTGTACCCAGGAGAAGGAAAGCTCCACCTCACAAAAAAACATAGCCGTAAGCATCTAAGAATTCAAAAGGTCTGACAGTAACTGACTCTGAATATATTAGAACTGCACAAAGACAACAAAACTTCGATGCAGTTTAAGGTCACTTTTTCACATGCAAACCTTGTGTAGCTAACCTCACTCAACAGCAATGTTCTGACATATGACATATCCAAGCTATGTTCACCAAAAGGAAATCAAACTAAAATGAGCAGGTAGACCAATTGCCCAGAGAAACGCAAAGTATTAAACTGTGCTCCACAGTAGTCAACTTGTTTGTTCTACCAAATACTCATCTTTTCTGATTCATGTACTTGGAGAAGGTTCTTCAGTATCTCAGAATTCTACAATCGCTCACCATTTAAATAAAAATAAGACAGCTTAAAATGCAAAGAAAGTGCTTATAAAAATGGAAAGATGACTCCAGATCCCACAGAATTGGACAAATACAAAGACCAACAAAGGGCCACAGAGTGGCGAAAAAGGACTATGAAACAAAGTTTGCAAAGGAGGTAAAAGACAATGAGAAAAGATTTTAGAATGATATAAAGGGAAGGCGGCTGATTAAGAGTTTGATCAACTGAAGCTTAGTTGTTAATGATCATGGGGGAATGGCAGAATGCTGAAAAGTTATTTGCTTCAGTATTCGCAACAGAAAAGGAGAATGATTTGCCAGAAGTCCCAAAGAAGTTAACAGAGGATCAGGCACAGAGTCTAAGTAAACTGAAGGGTGATAAATTTCCAGGACCTCATGGCTTCCATCACAGTTGTTAAAAGATGTAGGAGAGTACACTTCCAATGCTCTAGCCATAATCTTTCAGAGTTCCCTGGATTCAACAGTTGCACCTCTGGACTGGAAATTAGCTCATTTAAGAAGGGTGACAGAGGGAAACCAGGGGATTTATAGAACAGTTAGCCTGGCATCTGTGATGGGGAAACTGTTGGAGTCTATAATCAAAGTAGGGTAACTGATCACCTTGAAACATTTCAGTTAATCAGGGAGAGTCATGATGGATTCATGAAGTGTAGGCCATGCTTGACAAACCTCATAGAATCTTTTGAAGAAGTGACAAAGTTAATGGACAGAGCTAAGTTAATACATATTATTTAGATTGACTTCCAGAAGGCTTTTGATAAAATTCCACACAATAGAGCATTAGACAAGATGGAAACCCATGGAAGTGAGGACAAATTACTGACATGGATAGGATGTTGGTTGAGTGGCAGGAAACAAATAATTGAAATAATGGGTAAGTACTCAAATTGTCAGGAAATGATGAGTGGTGTCCCACAGGGATTTGTGTTGGGGCTCAATCATTCACAATATTCATTAACAACTTGGATAATTACATAAAAAGTCAAATATCCAAATTTGCTGACAACAGAAAATTGGAAAACATTGTCAACAACATTAAGTTACAACAGAATATTGATAGATGAGATGAATGGGAAAAACCATGCCAGATGGATTTTAATACTAGCAAATGTGAGGTTACCGACTTCAGACTGAAAAAGGATAGATTGAAATATTGATTAGAAGACTCAACGCTAGATACAATGGATGTCAAAAGGGATTTGGGTTTTAGATACATTAAAATGCCACAAACAGAAAATGGTCAGGAACACTAATTGAATGCTGGCCTTCATATTCTACAGGGCCAGAGCATAACAATGCAGATATTATGCTAGAGTTATACAAAATCTAGTTTGATCTCACTTAACGTAGTGAGAGCAGATCTGGGCACCAGAACTTAGGAAGAATGTTTTGGCCTTGACTTCAGGGGTTAAGCTATGAGGAAAGATTAGACAAATTAAAAAATTACATGACACCAAGTTATAGTCCAACAGGTTTATTTGGAAGCACTAGCTTTCAGAGCATTGCACCTTCATCAGGACAACTACCTGATGAAGGAGCAGCACTCTGAAAGCTAGTACTTCCAAATAAACCTGTTGAACTGTAACCTGGTGTTGTGTGATTTTTAACTTTGTACATCCCAGTCCAACACCGGCACCTCCAAATTTAGACAAATTATGTATTTATTCTCTCAAATTTAGAAGCTTAAGGAGTGATCTAATCAAGATCTTTAGGATATTAATAGGGAAAGACAAGCGAGGTAAAGATAAACTATTTCCACTGATTGAGGATTCTAGAACCGAGAGCATAGTCTAAGATTTAGGACCAAGGCATTCAGCAGGGATGTTGGAAACACTTCCACACACAAGGAGTAGTGGAGGTTCCTCAAATGGCAGTTGATGCTCATTCAATTTTTAAATTTAAATCTGAGATAGACTTTTTTTTAAATTAAACAAGTGTATCAAGATTTATGGGCCCAAGGCAGGCATATGTTAGGCTACAAACCGACAATAATCTAAGTGAATGGCAGAGCAGGCTCAAAAGGCTGAATGGCCTTCTCCTGTTCATACGTTGCTATCGATGTGGTCTTATCAATGCCTGCATAACTGAAGCTTACCTCCATACTTTTGTATTTAATTCTCCTCACAACAAACAATAATATTCCACTTTCTTTCTTAATTACTTGCTGTACCAACATATTAACCTTTGTGATTCATTTTCTTGGACACATAGGTTCTTCAGAATCTTAGAGTTCTGCAATCTCTGACCATTCAAATAAAACGCAATTTAAAAAAATATTTCTCTAGCCAACATTATACTCTATTTGCCAGATGTTGCCTATTCGCTAATCTACCTATACCTACTTGTAGTCTTCTTATATCCTATTCACAAGTTGCTTTCCAACCTATTTTTGTATAATCGAGAAAATCTAATAACATGACCTTCAGTCCCTTCATCCAGATCATTTATATTCATCATAAAGGTTTGAGGACCTGCACTGATCCCTGTGAGACACCATTCAATGCATCTTTTCAACTAATAATATTCTAGACTAGGGAACAATCCTGGTAGTATTGAGAAGGACAGAGGCTGGCAAGGTGGAAGCCTGTTTCAGGACTCCAGCTCTGCATTCAAACTTTCAACATGATTAATCATTCCAGCTCTCATCCCTCATACCCTCTCACCACCCACAAACGTTCCATGACCTGTCCATATCAACTCATGCAACTGCGTACAATTCATGCCAATATATTCCCCTATGGCCATCACCAGTGAGGCCTCATTAATATCACACAAGCTAAGTACACATATGCACACCAGGTCTTTAAGATCCTCCATGCCAACCTAAGCTTAGGAACAAATCCCATGTCATTTATAGTCTCTATGCCAACTTAATGGTAACTCATACCAAGATATCATCCCCTACCTTTGCCTTCTCCCACTCTGCCAATCACCCAGAATCCCTCTTGAACAAACTCTGGACCCTGGCAGGGATAGGATCACACAAACAAAGTTCTAAGCACGTCAGATGGCAACAACCATACTACTTCCACCACTGAAAACCACACTCACCAATCAGCTCATTAACAACCAACAAACAGAATGACGGTATAATCTTGATCTGTCACAGGTTTTGTCTATGGCCAGAAGGTGCTGGCCAATCAGAATTGGAGGCCTACTCCTGGGCAATGCAGCAGCAAGTAGTTAAATAATCCTTACCTTTTCATTTGAGTAGGATCCAATGGGGAAAGAGTTTAAGGGGTGTGGCAACTCACTGCATTCATTTTGCCACATTTGAGAAGGGGAAACTTCCATCTTCAGTGTCTATTGCAGTCTCACAAAGTAGATGTAGAAAGAACATTTCTTAGGTAAGACAATCTAGAACAAGAGGTTGTAAATTTAGGATAAAGAGTAGCAGATAACGAGAAATTACTTCACTCAAAAGGCCATGAATCTATGGAATTCCTGATCCCAGATTGCAGTGGATGCTGGGAAATTGAGTAGATTTGAAGAGGACATAGGTGATTAATGAATAACAGGTTGAAGGCTTACGGAGAGCAGGCAGGAAAATGGAGTTGAGGTCAATATGAGATCAGCCAGTGTCATGTCAAATGGTGGGGGGCTGAATTGCCTACTCCAGCTCTTAGTTCTTATGTTCTTGTGATCACGGTATTAATAAAGAAAACTCTCAGTTATAAAAACCCAGTTACTACATTTACTTTCTTTCAGTTGCATAAAACCAAGGAACAAGCTTTCAATTCAAGTGCATAACCATGCATTGCAAAAAGAAATGCAATTTATAGTCCCACTTGAAAGAGTCTAGACAATGTTGCTTGTAATCACACCGTGAAATGGCAGACATCCTACTGTGATTATGGATGTTTATGAAACCAGTCATGCTGCAATACTTTAGTAATGGAAGCCATTATGCTTATGTCAATAGGCAAAATGAACAGAAAACATTTTGTTCTCAGTACTTCAGTTTGTATTTTCAAAGATTTCAAGGAGGGTGCTTTTAAATACCTTAACATCTCTTTTTGACCTGAAACATCGATTCTCCTTCTCCTTTGATGCTGCCTGACCTGCTGCGCTTTTCCAGCAACACATTTTTAAAATTTTGCTCTAGAGTCATGACAGTTTATTTAGACACTCTTAACTGGTGATTTTGACAGTTCCACTGAGATCATAGTTTGTGAGGACGTAAGAAATAAAAACAGGAGATGTCCATCCATCCCTTCAAATCCACTCGATTATTCAATCTGATCATGTCTGATATACCACTATTCCTCTTTTTCTGGAACTATCCTTCTATTCCTTGATGTTTTTGAACCTACTCAACGACTAACCCTCCATAGCCCTCAAAAACAGACAAATCAAGATTTACCACTATCAAAATGATTTGACCCTATTCTGTGTCCTCTGGTTCTATGCCCAAAGCCAAAAGAAACATTCTTCCTGCATCTACCCCACCAATTCCTACAAGAATTTGATAAGTTTGAATGAGATCATTCAAATGACTGAGACTATAAAAGCACATTCTGCTAGACTTTCCTCAAAGAACCATCCTCCTTCCCAGGAATTTATTTGGTGACCTTCATGTCCTTCTTTTATAACAAGTATATTTTTCCTTGCATAAGGAAATGAAAATTGCATATTCATTTCCAGGTGTAGTCTCACCAAGGCTGCATATAATGGCAGTAAAATATCTTTGTTTCTATACTCAGACCCTCTTGAATTAAAGGCTGAAAAAGCATTTGCCCTCTTAATTGTTTGCTGAGAATGTGTGGTAACTTTCTTTGATTCATAACAAGAAAATAGGGTGGTATGGTGGTGCAGTGTTTAGCACTGCTGCCTCACAGCACTAGGGACCCAGGTTTCATTCCTGCCTCAGTTGTCTGTCTGTGTGGAGTTTGCACATTCTCCCTGTGTTTGTGTGGGTTTCCTCCCACAGTCCAAAGATGTGTATGTCAGGTGAATTTGCCACACTAAATTGCCCATAGTGTTAGGTGCATTAGTCAGAGGGAAATGGGTTTGGGTGGGTTACTCTTCAGAGGGTCGGTGTGGACTTGTTGAGCAGAAGGGCCTGTTTCCACGCTGTAGGGAATCTAATCTAACTCTTTAGAATTCAACACTTCCCAGGCTCTCATTAAGAAATGCATTACATTTGTTTTTATTTCCCATCAAAGTGAATAACCTTACGTTTCTCTACAGTTGTACTCTGTCTA
This sequence comes from Chiloscyllium punctatum, assembly GCF_047496795.1. Classification (NCBI taxonomy): domain Eukaryota; kingdom Metazoa; phylum Chordata; class Chondrichthyes; order Orectolobiformes; family Hemiscylliidae; genus Chiloscyllium; species Chiloscyllium punctatum. The sequence continues at coordinate 63,399,606 of NC_092761.1, read as the reverse complement.
CCATCTTTTTTGTCCACTCGTGAATCTTTCCAAATTCCCATGAAGTATTTCTTTTACGTTCTTTTCACAATTCTTACTCCCAACTAGTTTTGTGCCATCTGCAAGATTTGAAATATTACACTTAATCCTCACATCCAAATCATTGATTGTGAATAGCTAGGATTCAATATTTATTGATTAAAATATTGGTTCTTGTAGTACCTCACTGAAGTGGCCCATTTATCATTACATTACGTTTTGTCCATTCACAAATTCTTAATCAATGCTGATATGTTCCTTTAACTCTTGCATGCTTTAATTTTATTTACCAACTTCCCATGCAGGACTTTATTGAAAATATTTTTAAAATTAAATATAGCATATCTACTAGTTTACTCTCATCCACTCTGCAAGTTGCATCTCTATCTAAAAGGTTCATGAAATATGAATTACCTTTCATAAATTTATGTTGACCCTGCACAAGCTGGCATCATGTTCTGAGTGGCCTGTTATGGTAGCCTTTATTCTAGATTGTCACTATGACCGATGGTTGACCAACAGTATTTAGTTCCTCATTTTATCTTTCCCTCCTTTATTAAATAGTGGCTTATATTTTCCACCATTTAATCTGCCAGAGCTACTCTCGAGTCAAAAGAATTTTGAAAGATGTAAACAAATACTTCTCTTATTTCTATAGCAATGCTTTCAACACAGATCATTAGGTCCTGAGGATTCATCTAAAGAACAGAGAACAAAGAAAATTACTGCATGGGAACAAATCCTTTGCCCTGCGCCGTTTCAGATCCACTATCTGAACCTATCATTTCTTTTCTAAGGATCTGTATCACTCTGCTCCCTGCCCATTCATGTATCTGTCAAGATACATTTTAAATAATGCTGTCGTGTCTGCCTCTACCATCTCCACTGGCAACACTTTCCAGTCACCCACCAACCTCTGCATAAAGAACTTTTCACTTATATTTCCCCTGAACTTTTCTCCTCTCACTTTGAACTCGTGACTCCTAGTAATTGAGTTCCCCACTCTGGGGAAAAAGCTTCTTGCTATCTACCCTGTCTATACCTCTTATGATTTTGTAGACCTCAATCAGGTCCCCCCTCAACCTCCATCTTTCTAATGAAATAATCTAACCTACTCAACCTCTCTTCATAGCCAGCACCGTCCATACCAGGCAACATCCTGAAGAACCTCCTCTGCACCCTCTCCAAAACATCCATATCGTTTTGGTAATGTGACAACCAGAAGTGTACGCAGTATTCCAAATGTGGCCAAACCAAAGTCTCATGCAACTGTAACATGACCTGCTAACTCTTGTACTCAATACCCCATCTGATGAAGGAGAGCATGCCGTATGCCTTCTTGACCATGCTATTGACTTGTGTTGCCACCTTAGGGTACAATGGACCTGAACACCCAGATCTCTCTTTACATCAATTTTCCCCAGGACTTTTCCACATATTGTGTAGTTCACTCTTGAATTTGATCTTCCAAATTACATCACCTCATATTTGCCCATATTGAACTCCATCTCCCATTTCTCCGCCCAATTCTCCAATCTATCTAAATTCTGCTGCATTCTCTGACAGTCCCCTTCAGTATCTGCTGCTCCACCAATCTTAGTGTCATCTGCAAACTTGGTAATCAGACCATCTATACCTTCCTCCAGATCATTTATGTATATAACAAATAACAGTGGTTCCAGCATGGATCCCTGTGGAACACCACTGGTCACAGTTCTCCATTTTGAGAAACTCCCTTCCACTTCTACTCACTGTCTCCTGTTGCCCAGCCAGTTCTCTGTCCATCTAGCTGGTACATCATGAACACCATGAACCCCATGCAACTTCACTTTCTCCACCTACCTACCATGGCGAACCTTATCGAATGCCTTACTGAAGTCCATGTATATAACACCTACAGCCCTCCCATCATCAATCAACTTTGTCACTTCCTCAAAGAGGTCTATTAAATTAGTAAGACAAGACCTTCATAGCAGAAAACCATGTTGCCCATCACTGATCAGCCTATTTTCTTTCCAAATGGGAATGGATCCTATCCCTCAGTATCTTCTCCAACATCTTCCCTACCATTGTCTACATGCTCCCTGGTCTATAATGACTGGATTATCCCTGCTACCTTTCTTAAATAAGGGGACAACATTAGCAATTCTCCAGTCCACGGGGGCCTCGCCCGTGTTCAAAGATGCTGCAAAGATATCTGTTAAGGTCCCAGCTATTTCCCTCAGTGGCCTGGGCTAGATCTCATCTGGACCTGGGGACTTGTCCAGCTTAATGCTTTTTAGAGTGCCCAACACTGACTCCCTCCTAATGCCATTTTGACCTAGAGTAATCAAACATCTATCCACAACCTCAACATCCGTCATGTCCCTCTTCTCAGTGAATACCAATGCAAAGTACCCATTAAGAATCTCACCCATTTTCTTTGAATCCACGCATAACTTTCCTCCTTTGTCCTTGAGTGGGCCAACCTTTTCTCTAGTTACCCTCTTGCTCCTTATATATGAATAAAAGGCTTTGAGATTTTCCTTAACCCTGTTTGCTAAAGCTATTTCATGACCCCTTTTAACCCTCTTAATTCCTCATTTCAGATTGGTCCTGCATTCCCAATATTCTTCCAAAGCTTTGTCTGTCTTCAGTCACCTAGACCTTATGTATGTTTCCTTTTTCCTCTTAGCGAGTCTCACAATTTCACCAGCTTCCCTAATCTTATCATTTCTATCCCTCATTTTCTGTGCAAGACTTGTTATTTTCTCTAGTACTACTTAATATTAATAATTGTCATTCTTAATTGATTCTAGTCCTTAGATTCTCCATTATTTCTTGGAGGTTTCAATATTTACCCCTTTGAAGACAAACACAAACAATATGTTTGAAATATCATTTCTGTATCTAGTGTAAGTTCTCCTAAAATAGAACAAAGAATTATGGGTGATGAAGATCCGATACAAAAACAGAAATTGCTGGAGAAAGTGAGGATGATTGCACAATTTACAGTAGCATTTGCCGCTCCTCAGATTTTGAGCTGTTCATGTCCAAATGCAGAAAGACCTGAACAAGATCTAGATTCGGTTGAGAAATGACAAAGAACAGTCATGTCACACAAGAACCAGACAATGACCATTCGCATTCAGAGAGAACTGAACCATTACCCCTTGATGTTCAGTAGAATTATATCACTGAATCTACCACCAACAAGAACCTGGATGTTACTGCTGAGCAGAAACTGAATGGCCCAGCCACGTAAATGCTCTCGTTACGAAAACAGTTCAGATGCTCAGACTCCTGCAGTGAGCAACTCATCTGCTGTCTCCCCAGTGCACGTCCACCATGTAGAAAGCACAGGTCAGAAAAATGATGGAATAACTTCCACTTGTCTGGAAGGGCAAAGTTCCAAAAATGTTCATGAAGATTGACTTGAATGTCATCCCATCCATTACTTCAACATTCATCCCCTTCATCAATGCACAGAGACTACGTGATTGAAGACGTACTGCAGTAACTCACCACTTTGACAATACCCCCTAAAACCACCAAAAAGAACAAAGGCAAGCAGATGAATGTGAACACCACCACACACATGTCCCTTCCCAGCCATATTCCATCCTGATGTGAAATATTCAATGCTGACTTGAAATTACATTGCTATTCTTTCATTGTCATTGTGTAAGAATCCTGGATCCACATTCCTAACAGCACAGTGACTGCAGCAGCTCGCCATCACCTCTCCACCTCTTCCAAGCATTTAGGGATGGGAAATAAATGCTAGTCTAATTCATGCACCATAAATTAATTTAAAAGTCTAATCTCCACGTTTGAAGAATTATCACTATTACAATGTATAAAACACAGTAGTCCATGCTTCTCTTTCGATAGCCATACATCCTCCTGAGAGGGAAAACAAAGTTTGATGTAAATATCCATGATAAAGACAGTAGCTGTGACAGTGTCACACTCTCTCAGTGCCACACTGGAGCATCAGAATATATTGCTGTACAAATCTCTGGAGTGAGACTCACACCCATCACTTTCTCAACTTTCAGAGTGCTATGACAGCTCTTGTATTTCTAGAGTACCTACTCAAGATAACCTCACATTTGTTACCCAAAAGTCAATTGCCTTGATTACCTGTCAATTACACAATACTTTGTGATAAATCCAAAATTGCTTTGCTTGCGTAGGTAGAAAACTTGCTTATTCTTTTATTCAATAAGAAAGTATATAAAGGCCTAAAAGAGAGAAATCAAGGAGAATCAATTTGTGAGCTTTAATGTCGTGAAATCGCCTCTTGTGATTTAAAGTAATCTTTGTATCTAATGTCTCCTTGTGATATCTAATTAGAGACAAGTCAACGGGAAATGGTCAAAATACATAAGGCGCAGCTGAACTGATGAGGCTTCCTGATGAAAGGCTCTTGCCTGAAACGTCGATGTTCTTGCTCCTCAGATGCTGCCTGACTTGCTGTGCTTTTCCAGCATCACTCTAATCTCGAACTGATGAGGAATCTGGCATGAATCACAAATAAAAGTTCATATGCAATGAATAGTTCATGAAAACAAATGATCGAAAAATATTGGAAATTAGCAAGCAAGGCACTATCAGCAAAATAGACTCAGTTGCCTCTGTGCCTTTGTCTACTAAAAATCATTTGGGACATTAAAATTCCTTCTTTAAAAAATGTTGGAATAAAAGTTTTTATTTGAATCTGATTATCGGTAGATAACACATCTAAAGGGCATTTTGTTCTATGTGTTGAATGATAATAATGATCTCTCAAATTGAATCTTTTTTAGCTGTAAGGTATAATTACAGGATGTTGCTTCCACTCAAAAAAACGCTTGCAAATGTTTAAAATTAGAAAGCTCGCCAGCTAACTGACTCTGAATACATTAGAACAGCACAAAAGGTGGCAAAACTTAGATGGAGTGAAAGATCACTCTACCACATCCAAATCTTGAATGGTTAGTCTCACTCACTAGGACAATGTCCAGCATTTCATGACATATCTGAGTTATGTTCACCAAAAGTACACCGGGCTAAAATGAGCAAGGAGCCCAATTGCCCAGAGAACCCCGAAGTACTGTATGAAACTGTGCTCCACAGTGGTCAACTTGATGCATCTCATGTTTCTATAATAAAAGTTGTTGTCTATATGCCAAAATGGACACAGATACAAAAACAAGTATCATTGCTTTATGCACCTTATACAAGATATATTCAGGACCCTGACATAATGTGTGAACTGCACATCACTGTAAGCTTATAATAGATTTGTGTGTGATTGTGAATAAGAAATGTGGATGATTCAGGGTTGTTCTGGAGCAATGCTGAAGTTCATACCACAGGAAGTCTAGGTGAAAGCCTTATCTGCCATGGACATATATGAATTGATTGATTTAGACAGGTAGTGTCATGGTAATTTCACTGGATGAGCAAACCAGAGACCCAAGTTGATGCCTTGGGCCAGAAGGCCTAGATTCAAGTTTCACCTGCTCCAGAGGTGTATCTGAACAGGCTGATTGAAAATATTTAATTCAAATGCCAATATGGGCTTTCAGGACAGACATCTAAAACCTTTTACTTTGTTGAAAGAGATAGAAAAACAATTATTGATGCACTGGATTTATATTTTGTTACAATCTAAAGTATGTCAAATCTGACAATTGCAACAACCAAGATCACAGACTGCAACAGGAATCCTATATATTTTGATAGCTGCCAAACAGAGTAGATTCAGCAAGCTACGTCAGATAATGACTTGTTGTAGGAGCTCAAAATCATCATCAGTGGATGACTCGAACACCTATAACAGGTTTTCACGCTACATCATTTATTTTGATCATTAAAGATAAAATAAGGTTCTTTGGTTGTGTTGTACATTGACCAAAGTCTTAGCTGAAACAATATATTTATTTGCAGCATTCCACATGTTTATTGGCAAATGGGTTGTCCTTTTTTAAAAAGGAAAAGCTGAAAATTGCATTTTGGCATAGATTCCAGATCAGAAAGGCCTGGACCTTTAAGACATCATAATGTGTGACATTCAGTAACATCCTTTCTTCAATCACTCTCTATGTCATGGAGTCCATATAGTGTCTTCAGTCAGTTGGCTATGCAAACATAATGTACAGTTACATCAGTAAGTACCGAAACCAGAATGTGTATATATCTATAATAATATCATGCAGATGGTTAACACTGTTAATAAACTTTAAACATCACTTTGAACAAAAAAAACTTAACATGTTATGCAGACTACCACATAGGAAATCACAAAGTGCACAATGTTCCTAGGGGAAAATAGCCAGTCCATATCTAATGTTTAACAAGTTAATATTTAGGTCAATGTGCACATTATTAAATTCAAAGTTGATAAAGAAATGAGTGCTATTTTATTATCAGACAGCAAATTATATTTGAAAACACACTCCTTGCAACTGTTAACAGTGCAACTATATTGTCTAAGAGTTATATCTCTTCAGATTAAAGACATACTATAAGTTACTGTCTAATAGAGGGAGCAACAGAGTGCAGAAATCATATACGTACATCTTAATCAAAAATTCTCAGTGCAGGATATATCATCTTACAGCTGCATGGGCCAGAAATGAATTTGTAAAAGCACTCAGTACATATTAAGTCAGTTGAAAGCTACAGGTAAAGGGTAATGGGACATACTATTTGCATCATGTTTGATTTTCCTTTCCTGTTTTAAAAAAGGGACAAAAGTCAGTGGGTTTAGCAGTAATTTTAATATTAATTAATGAATGACTATACTGTTATAAATGCCTTTACCCACAAGATATAAATAATAAACACAGTGACCACTATAACTTGACAACTGGATTAATTTAATCCTAGCTTCCTCATTTTCTTTCTGGTGTGAAATTTTGGCAGGCTTCTGGGTATTTCATGAAAAGCATCTAATTAAACCTGCAATATTCAACCAAACAAGAGCAACAAACAGATCTGGGCAATTGGACCTGTCAGAAACTGAAGCATTTCATTGCTGACATGTCGATAAATAATAATAAGCTTTGCTTGGCACTCATGTGTTTAACAAGAAATAATTCTTGCACTTGGATTAAATAATTTAAAATATTTGTTCTGATTCTAATAGATTACATTTTAATAGAATTGATCAAAATTAATGATCTGAGTGTTATATTTATCTTCTTCCCTCCCTGAGAGCAAAAAGGAACAAAATAAATCCCATATTGACAGCTGGTGTGAGGGCTTAATGGCTCAGATCATAAACAGAAAATGATGACATGTAAAACATTTCGATAAGCACCCGGTTAGAGAGAAGGTTAAAACTTCAGAGTTGATTACCGTGACATTTTAATATTTCTCAGATCTCAACTTTTCCCCAGTGTTACTTAGGCCTCTGTGTGAGAAGGCTGTGGCTACAAGTCCTAGGCAGAGATTTGATACATAAGTTAGGGGTATGCTAACACTTGAGTGCAGTACGGAAGGAGTACTACATAGCTGAGGTGCCACCTTTTGGATGACATGTTGAGTTCCTCCCTTTCAGCCATAAAAGCCCTGTGCCACTTTTTAGTGAAGTTCTCGCAACATGCTTTTTTTTAAATTTATTCACTCATGGGATGAAAGTATCAGTTGGTGAGCCACTATTTATAGTCCATTCCTAGCCTCCCTTGAGGTGGTCGTAATAAGTTACCTTCTTGTACCACTCCAGACTATTTGATGTAGATACACCTATAATGCCCTAAAAGAAGAGAGTTCCAGGATTTTAACCCGGCAATACTGAAGATACAGTGATATATTTCCAAATTTGAATGGTGAGTAGCTTGGGGAGAAGTTCTTATGTATCTGCTGCCTTTGTCCTTGTGGTGGAGGTGATCATGGATCTGGAAAATATTGTCTAAGGATCATTGGTGAATTTCTTTAGTGTATCTTTACACTGCTCCTATTGAGTATCAGTGCAGAAGGGATGGAGTGGATGTTTTGTGGAAGGATTGTTGTGACATACTCCTGACTTGTGCCTTGTAGATGGTGGACAAGCTTTAAGGAGTCAGGTTGTGAATTATTCACTGCAGTATTCCGAGCCTCAGACCTGCTCAGGCAGCCAGAGTACTTGTATTATGAGTCCATTTCAGTTTCTGATCAATTGTAAACCCCAGGAAGTTGATAGAAATTGTGATACCGTTGACTGTCAAGGGTTCGATTCTCTCTTGCTGGAGATGGTCATTGCGAGCACTCATGTGGCACAAAACATTATTTGCCACTTGCTGGACTGAGCCTGGATATTGTCCAGATCTTGCTGCATTTGGCCATGGACTGCTTCAGTATCTGAGGAGCCACAGATGGTACTGAGCATTGTGCAGTCATCAGCAAACATCCCCATTTCTGACCCTATTATGGAGAAAGACACATCGATGGAGCAGCTGAAAGTGGTTGGGCCACAGACACTAACCTGAGTAACTGCTGCAGAAACTTCTTGGAGCTGAGATGACTGACCTCCAACACCATAATCATCTTCTTATGTGCCAGGTATGAGTCCAACCAATGGAGCGTTTGCCTGCTGATACCCCTTGATTCCAGTTTTCTTTGATCAAATATTTGATGACAAGTACAGTCTCCCTCACCACTGGAAGTTAGTTCCTTTGTCCAAGTTTGGATAAAGTCTGTAATGAGGTCAAGACCTGATTGGCCCTGGCGAAGCCGAAACTGGGCATCATGGAGCAGGTTATTGTTGAGCAGGCGCTGCTTGATGGCACTGTTGATGACACCTTCCATTATTTTACTGATGATTGAGAGTAGGCTGATGAGGTGATGGTTGGCCATCTTAGAATTGTCCTGTATTGTGTGTGCAGAACAGATCTGGCCAATTTTCCAAGTGGTTGGGTATAAGCCAATCTTGTGCTTATATTGGAACAGCCTGTCTTTGGGGATGTTCTGCACTGCAATGTTTTGGTACTATTGCCAGAATGTTATCTGGGCACGTAGCCTTTGTAGCAAACAGTGCCCCCAACCATTTCTTGATATCATGTGGAATGAATCAAATTGGATAAAGGCTAACATCTGAGATTTTGGAAACTTCTGGTAAGATGGATCAGCCACTAAAAACAGCTGGCTGAAGATTGTTGCAAATGTGTTAGCTGTATCTTTTTATAATGATGTGCTCAGCTTCCCCATTATTAAGGATTGAGATGTTTGTGGAACCTCCTCTTCCTGTGAGTTATTTAATTGTCCACCACCATTTGTAACTAGATTTGGCAGGACTGCAGAGCTTAGATCTGATCCCATTGCTGTGAGCTTGCTTACTTCTGTCTATCACTTGCTGCTTATGCTATTTCCCATGCACGTAGATTACATTTATAGCTTCACTAGGTTGATCGCTCATTTTTAGGCATACCTGGTGCTGCTCCTGGCATGACCTCCTGCAATTTCAGGCCATGGATTGCATTTGAGTACAATTTGACCATGTTTGATGGCATAAAGCAACTTTTGGATGCACAGTTTTGAGTTGCTAGATCTGTTTGAAGATGGTGATGGTGTTGTGTGTAAGGTATGATTCTATGGATATGATGATGACGTTGTTTGATTTGTCTGTGAGGCAGCTCTCTCAACTTGGCACTAGCTCACAGGTTTTGCAGTTCAACAGGGCTTTATTTGACATTATCACTTCCAGTGCCCAATTTGGGTAGACTACCAAATTTAATTCCAATTTTTCATTTGAGTTATCAGTGCAACTACATGCATTATTTGGCATATCTGAGGGCAGGTCATCCCTGTGCTCCCAAATCGTGCTTCTCATGGACCCTCAATTGGGACAGTTTGAGGCCCCACTCTCTAACCTGGAAGGTTAGGTCACCTTGACTTCCCAGACAAGGAATAAGCCACATTTCCTCCCAACTGGAAAGAGAGGTAATTGGGGAGGTAGGGAGTTGAGGTTCTTAAGTGGCCATTAATCGACAGCTTAATGGTCTTAATTGTTGGCAGATTGAAATGTTTTCCCAAAGACATCCTTGCCCAGCACTTAAATCTCCTGGAACTTACCAGAAGGTGGATGAGTAACTTGCCAGGGCCAACTTAACTATTTAGTGCCCTCCTTTCCTTGCCATCATCAGGAGGGAAAACTACATACATTGTGCACTCCGGGCTTCTCAGACATACTCATTTTTAATGATCCGCTCGTGTTGACCGAGGTTTCAATAGCCTTAAACTTGTTAAACCTCTCACTTTACTAGCCCTCCTCCCTGCTTTAACACCAAGGGATTCTAAAAATCTATCTTCTCAAGATAGTTGGTCACCTATCCTAATATTTTCTCATATGGTTCCAACTTTCTTTTATATTGCTGCTGTGAGTTGCTGTTGAGTTCTTTTATTAAATGTATCTAAATGCAAACTGTTGGCCTAAGGTTGTGAAAGGCACTCTGTGAATTCAAGTTCCCTCTTTCTTTGATTTATTGCAATTAAAGCTTTCTTTTATCTCACCAAATTAGTGCTCTCAGCCTAGTTCCAAGAGAGACATGCAAAGCTAAGGAACCCTTGGGCTCTATTAATTATCTCAAGGATCATTGTTTTCAGCAAATTAAAATAAATGTTTCTCTTGTTTAATAGAAGAGCTCAAGAAGAAGCATTTTTGCAAAGTAGAAGTGGCTTGAAATAAAAGTGCCCATTTCAGGGACAGCCATTAAGAATCTTTAAACACAAATTGCTCTATAAATTATGTTCTGGTTTGATGAGAAAGCTGGGTTATGAATTTGGAGAGCTGGAGAGATGCTGCAATCAATGCAATATACAAAATAAATTTGTCAGACTTTCGTCTCCATGTTTTCAAGACAATATACCATAAGAGACCCTGTCAGCTGACAACAGCAATCAACCAATCAGAGGCCAGAGCTCAGTAGTGCCAATGGAAGCTATGGCCATGGATGGAACTGCACCAGGTAGCAAAGTGGTTAGCACTACTACCTCAGACCGCCAGGGACCCAGATTCAATTCCAGCTTTAGGCTGTGTAGAGTTAGTACACTCTCTCAGTGTCTGTGTGAGTTTCTGATTTGTGCTACAGGTTTCATCCCACAAATCAAAGACATGCAGGTTAGGTGGATTGACAATGCTAAACTATTCGCTCGTGTCCAGGGACATGCAGCCAAGGTAGAAGTGGGCTTACAAGGACAAAGTGGGAGGATGGGTCTGGGTCTCATGTTCTTCGGACTGTTAGTGTAGACTTGATGGGCTGAAGGGTCTCTATCTGCAGTGTTTGGATTTCATGATTCTCTGAATAAGTCACTGTGAATATAGTGAAAGATATATTTAGAGGTCATGAATGAGGAGAGACAATATAATCTAACTAGATAACTTTAAAATTGATTGCAGGAACTAGAAATCTGAGGATGATCAAACACAAGCCATTGAAGGTACAAGGACAAGTTAAAGTGACCATTAAAAGAGTATGTGTGTTTTATAAGTAGAGCATAGAAACAGAATAAGAAGTGATACTGAATGCTTGTAAATCACTGGTTGGACACCACGCTTTTGGAAAGATGTCAAGGCTTTGGAGAGACTTCAGAGGAGATTTACTAGATTGTTACCGTGAATGAGGAATATCAGTTTTGGGGAATAAATCGAGAAGCAGGCATTGCTTTCTTTAGATCTGACACTGTTAAGAGAGAACTGAGTAGAAGACTTCAAGATCTGATGGAGTAATTAGGAGAAACTGTTTCTTATAACTGATGTGGAGGTGCCAGTGTTGGACTGGGCTGGACAAAGTTAATAATCACACAACACCAGGTTATAGTCCAACAGGTTTATTTGGGAGCACTAACTTTTGGAGTGCTGTTCCTTCCTCAAGTGAGGAAGGAGCAGCGGTCAGAAAGCTAGTGTTTCCAAATAAACCTGTTGGACTACAACCTGGTGTTCTCTTATGACTGGAGCATGGTAACCATAAGGCACAGCTTTATTGTAAAAGAATCTGAGAAATGATTAGGAGAGTTTGTTCCTGCATGAGATTTCTGACCAGAAATGCACTACCTGGAAGCATGGTGGAAAGAATTCCATGGTAAAGTTCAAAGGAAAACTGGGCTGTCAGATCAATAGGGCAGGCCATGATACTTCTTGATTCTGGGAGGTATAAAAAAAAAAGGATTATTTCATGAAAGACTGTCATTAGCTTGTGAATAACATGGCTATCTGCCTCAAACCATTTTGACAGTCTGAACAATTCAATGCACTTTTTCAGCTGTTCTTCAGTAAATCTTTTGCCTGTGTAAATTGTGATGAAAGGTGCACAACCTTTGTGTAAAAAAGGTGCATAAAGGTATAAATACTATAACATTTTTGGATTTGGATTTTTGTTTAAAAGCAGATCCATTTTGGTTAGTTCTGTGCAGTTGTTGTTTAGAAAGGTCAGAAAGTCAATTTGGAACAGTGACCTAAATCCATTATTTCCAGAAAAGGTTGTTATTGCAATCAAGTACCTAAGAGAACACAGGGTGGATTAAAATACTTATACTACTGTGTTTACACCAGGCAGGATAAACACAGTAAGTTTAGCTTTGACTTTGGAAAAGAAGGCTTTTAGTTCAATGAGTTGAATTCAGAAGAAAACTGTTTTTCACCTTTCTAAATGCAATATTTATATCTAGGTTTTGTCTTTTTTTTTCTTCTTTTGTGCAATAATTGCATGTTCTATTTTTAAGGAACATCTGCAATCTCATATGCATATGTTTTAGTGAACACTGTCACATTAACCAATTACAAAAATGAAATATATAATCTATCATCTGACCTGTCCAGTATTATCCTCAGCTGGGATCTTAAGAAACATGAGAAAATAAATATCAAAGAGTGCCAGATCCTGAAAATATATATACCTTGGAGGACATATGAATTGAAAATAATTCTGATGATCTCCAATTGAGAATAAGTCAGCTGAATCTCCAATGAGACGTACAAAAATTGGTCTGAGTGCCTTCCACACTTGTTAAGAATGCTCCTGTTCGATGGGGTGGCAATTACTGAATTACTCCTTCAATGTTTTATGAAATTCTGTTTTATTATTTTAATCTCAGTTCGGCTGACAGTTTTGTATATAATCTGATGAGATTTGCAACATAATTCACATACAGTATTATTCTACACGTTTTCATCGTATGAGCTGCTTTCCAGATTTATATGCATTAGCTCCTTGGGAATTTTTTTTTTCTTCTTCGAAGGGATGTGGGCATTGCTTTATGAGTCAACCACGTTTCAGTGAATCTGGTGTCATGTGCAGGCCAGATTGGGTAAGGATGGCAGATTTCCTTGCCTAAAGGATATCAATGATGGATGATCTTTAACACTGGGTGCCAGTTTATCCAACCATCCAGATAATCAAGAGGTAGGCATAACCATAGTAAACCCTGATCAAGCAAAGCTTCAAGACATAAACATCCCTTAAAAGATCTATGTAAAAACCTCAACACATCTCACAAAATCAAGATAAAAACACCATAAGTAATAGAAACACAATGCAGTGGGTATACCACTTAAATCACTTAAATACTATTGCAACTTTGCTTTTCATAAAACTTATCGGCAGAGAGCCTTCTTGCTCTCACTCTCCATTCACTACTCCAATGTTATGGTAAATCGCGATATTTGAGGTATAGAATTTTCCATGGGTTATCAAGAGTGTCAATTGATAAGCTGCAGATGAAAACAAAATCTCCCGCATTTGAAAAAAATTGAACTCAAATTCCACCCAATGCTGAGATGTTATTTTCCTTGTGTTGCGTCTTTTATTTTGCTCTCTTTAAAGATAGTTTTCATCTTTCCATCAAAGTCTCAAGTCAAGACTTCTTTTACGCCTTGTCTCAGTCAACTCAATCCAATTCACTTTCTCAAAAGAATCTTTAGCCCCTGAATAGAGGATACGTTTCCTGATTCAAGATTAGAGTCGTGCTGTAAAAGCACAGCAGGTCAGGCAGCATCCGAGGAGCAGGAAAATCAGCGTTTTGGGCAAAAGCCCTTCATCAGGATACTTTTCCTGACCTACCACATGAGTATCACACCATTATACAATGATTTTCACAGATCACGTGTTTCAATGGTTCATAGTCCTATCTTTGAGTGAGGTTTAGACATTTCACCCCACGCTGTCACAGTTTTCACAGCTTCATTCTACCCTGAGTAAGCTTTCTTGAAACATGACAATTTTCCCATGATTCCACCAACTTTTGCAACTTTCTGTTCTATTTCCTATTCCTGCCATTTCCCACTTCATTAAGACAAATTCCTAATGAAGTTTGATGTTAGTTTGAAAGTTTGATTTTGACAGTTAGTACACTTGTAACTCAAGCTAATGGCCTCACATTGTGCAGGGGTCTTTACACTGATATTGATCAACAGACATCATCTCAGTTGAGCATATTTTCCAAAGAATAGCAGCAATGGCAAGGCAGTCCACTGGAGTAGTTGCTTTAACTTGTGTGCTTCAGTTCTGAAATAGGACTTGAACCAATAATCTTCGTAGCAAGAGGGCTCCCACTGAGCCATGGATGACATTTATTGATGTTATCTTTAAAATTAAGTGCATTCCTTCATGGTTTGCTTCAAGAAAACAAGAATGGAGGAAGAGAAAATGTGTCAGAAATATTTCACAGTGTGTTACATTCAGAGCTATTATCAAAAGATCAGAAAAGGAATCGTACATCATTTTTGTAAGTAAAAGGTCAAAAGATAATGCTTGAAACTTATTCATTTAATATTTTAAATCGGGAAGTAAAGTAAAATATTACTTAACAAGAGTACAGCAACTCAAAAAGCCAATATGACTTTGTGAAAAATGTTCCATTACTAAGAAATCTATTGCAAGTTTTTAAATGATGTGTTAGACCTGGTAGAAGATTGTGCCATTATGTCTTTTGATTTTTAAGGGTATTTCTCATTTTGGGAGTGTTACACAAGCCAGAGTTAAAGTGGAAGGAACCTGAATAACACAAGAAGCTACAAATTATATAGTAGACCAGCAAAATGACTGAAAATTAAGCGCCTTTATTAGTGATAACAATTCTAATTGGATAGCTGTGTCCATTTAGAATATGGAAAAAAGGCCATCAGTCTACTCATTACTCCCATATAATAAATAAATTATTATTTATTAATAAATTAATAAATTTCATTATCACAAACCTCCCTGATATGAAAAAGAACTGGACATACATACAGATAAAGTTGAAGAAAATTATTTCTTCATTTCCTCCCTCCAAAAGGATAATTACGTAAAATTATAACCTCCCAGGATCACTCTGGCTCGTTACATTTCAATTTTTGAAACTTCCAGGATTCCAGCACCGCACTCCCAAGCTATGAGGGCCCGTGTTCTTCCACTCGACATTGACCATTAAACCAGACAGCAGAAGGACTTGTTTTAAATGGCAGATACATTTTCTTGGCTCATACAATTATGAGCCATATCGATAAGTAGCGCTTTGTATGTCACATAAAATTCCCACCTGGCACAGTTGGGAGTGGGTCTCAATTCATTCAAGAGGTGCTGTATTACTATTACACCAAACACATCTTTCAGTTAGAAATAATTAAAGTTTTAAAACTAGCTCAGCTGAAACATGCAGATAATATTTCAGTGTAACAAATAATAAGGTTTGGAGAAAAGAAACAAAAGTGGCTTAATTATCTCAGAACGTGAAACCTATATTAAAGTTAATGCTTCTTCTTGTTTTGACTACATTTACATAGCTTCAGGTTGCAAACTGTTTGGAATGATACACCACAACCAACAATGAAATAATTGGCTTATATCTTTTTTTTAATCCCCCATTTAATAGCCAATTCCCTTTTTCACAACGATTGAAAGGATTTCTGAAAGACACGCATGATATTGAGAAAGTAGTCAACTTAATTGTACTGATGTAGTCAAGCGTGCAAACCACCCTATGCAGGATTTTGGCTTCCATAAGTGGCTCTCACTTGTTTACCATCTCATTATCAGTTGTATTTTCTTGAAATCCTGACAGCTGGCTTTGGATATTGAACTCCAATAGTCAGAACACTGACGGAGGTTTTTTTCCAGTGAAAACAAACACAACAGATCCATGATTCACACTTCCCATGACTTGTAATCCTTCCAGATTTCACTGACTGCCTCCTCACTGGGAATATTATTGATTAAAAGCTTTTGGCATTGGGAGATTATATTTCCAATATTCCTGATCTCATTCATTTTGGCTGGTGCCCAAACCTTATGCTTACTTCACCTTGTTCTCTGATCAACACATGGCTTTACATAGGCGAGCTCTTTTGTTTTTAATCCCACAGTACTTCTTCTTTCACCCAAGGATGTCACCTCTTCCTGGGAGAAAGTGAGGACTGCAGATCCTGGAGAATCAGAATCGAAAAGTGTGACGCATAACAGGTCAGGCAGTATCCGAGGTGCAGGAGAGTCGATATTTCGGGCATAAGCCCTTCATCACCCCTTCCTTTAATGCATTTTTTGCAGGTGGAGTACAATTATTTTGTACTGACAACAGCATTTTCTTTTAACCCTTTAATCTGATTTAATTCATTTGAATTTAATTTCAAGTTGCTTCAAAGAGTTTCCCTAAGCCAGGAATTGAACTCTCACAGTGGATGCCTGGTATTGAACATTCTGACCCTTCCACCTTTCTTGTTTTGGCCAGATAGACTTCCGTCTTTGGCTAGTCTCCTTGAACCATTTTGATTACACTTAAGTCTCCCTCCCTAGATCATCCTCTATGTGACTTAAATTATGGCGACCCAAACTCAATGATAGTTTCGCAAAGACGATGTTCCCTGAAGGTGATGAAGCAGCTATTCCCTTCAATATTCAGCGAGCATTAGGTGTCACCCACTGTATTCTTCTTACAACAGTTAAGAATCAAAATTTGCATACTTCTCAGTAGCAAAGAACTTAATTGGAAGTTGAACTTCATTCAGGAGAGCTCGGCTTAAAATGAGCATGCATGACGAAAGGGCTTCCCAATGTTTGGTTGCCAGGAAATTGGATTAGCCTTTAACGTTCTGACAGCTTCAAACTCAAACCTTCATTGTATGGTCGGGAGCTTGATGATTGGCCTTTCACCTAATTAAGTTGCCTTGCCTGCCTTGCTTCCCACTTCCAAAGGCAATATAAGGTTCTGCCTAATATACAGGCTCCAGTGCCACCTCAGCCTGTTAATAATTCCTTCGTCCTTTAGCTCAAGTGGTTTTTCTTTTTACTGGAATTAGAAGGAAATAATTGGCCGCTGACATGTTTTGCACTGACATTTTGCCATGCATTTGCTTTGAGAACAACATAAATTTATTGATATGACCCTGAAGGACATTAACTCGAAAAGCTATCTTGGTTTTATACTTTGGCACATTGCGTTGCTTTGACTTGTCAGAATCAAAATGAATGTAAGTGTGAGTGAGGTAAATCCTGATTCCCATGAATCATTAAGAGGCATTTTACAAGGAAAGCAACTAGGTAAAAACAATGACTGCAGATTCTGGAAACCAGAGTCTAGATTAGAGTGGTGCTGGAAAAGCACAGCAGTTCAGGCAGCATCCGAGGAGCAGTAAAATCGATGTTTCGAGCAAAAGCCCTTCATCAGGAATAAAGGCAGAGAGCCTGAAGGATGGAGAGATAAGTGAGAGGAGGGTGGGGGTGGGGAGAAAGTAGCATAGAGTATAATAGGTGAGTGGTGGAGGGGATGAAAGTGATAGGTTAGGGGGGAGGTGGAGTGGATAGGTGGAAAAGAAGATAGGCAGGTAGGACAAGTCATGGGGACAGTGCTGAGCTGGAAGTTTGGAACTGGGGTGTGGTGGGGGAAGGGGAAATGAGGAAACTGTTGAAGTCCACATTGATGCCCTGGGGTTGAAGTGTTCCGAGGCAGAAGATGAGGCGTTCTTCCTACAGGCGTCTGGTGGTGAGGGAGCAGCAGTGAAGGAGGCCCAGGACCTCCATGTCCTCGGCAGAGTGGGAGGGGGAGTTGAAATGTTGGGCCACAGGGTGGTGTGGTTGATTGGTACGGATGTCCCAGAGATGTTACCTAAAGCGCTCTGCTAGGAGGCGTCCAGTCTCCCCAATGTAGAGGAGACCCATCGGGAGCAACGGATACAATAAATGATATTGGTGGATGTGCAGGTAAAAGTAAAGCAAGCCTTGAGCACTCAGTCTTTATATCATTTGTGTGCTATGTCTGTTTATCAGCAGGAAAAAAATTAGCAGTTGTTCCATGAATGATCATGGGCCAAGTGACTACTTAGATATCGTGACAACTTAGATATAGAATTATTGGATATAAAGGCTGGGAATCATGTCACAGAGTGTTTATTTTTCCAACAACTAAATGTACAAAATGGTGGGGTTGGAGCTCAACTCAACCAAAAATGCCTTGTCTGCACTCTGGGTATAAGTAAAATATGCATGTTTGAAATTAAACACCTTGTGCTTGTAAACAATGGGGTTTAATACTTGTTTGAGGTTTATAGTGGTTTGATCTGATGAACTTCTCACATATATGGCCTGAGAGATAGTCCTGAAAGAGATCTTACAAGAACTGTCTGTCCAGAATAAACAACGTAATGTGTGAAAATAAACTTTCCTGAACATGGAGCCACTGATTCCCTTAACCTAATATTCAAAGTATAAAGGCTTCAGTCACCCATTGCTCATCTATCACCCAACAGATCCCATCTGCCAATCTCGACTGCCACTCATCCCCAAAGTTCTGAACCCCACGATCCACCATTACCCCACTCGCTATAGCCTCCTGGTCACCATTATCTTCATTTTCACTTGTCCCATTCCATACTTTCATAATTTACTTGTGGATCACTGATGTTGTCAGAATAGCTTACTCTACAGTCATCCTTGGCCATCAGGTCTCCTTATACTAACCACAACTTATCACAATTATCACAAAGTTGAGAGTCTTTGGATATCTCAATACCAAAGAGAGCACATGCAATGTGCCTTATTGACTACTGCCCAGTGGCTCTGACCTCAATAACCATGAAGGGCTTTGAGAAGCTGGCTCAAACTTAATGAAAGCTGACGGTCCTTAATGATTGCATCTCTGGCATACCATTTCTGAACACATATTATTTGTTGCATTTACAGGTGTGTAAAATGAGTAACCAAATCTCACTTGTACCCAGCATGCAATGAGATGAAACAGTTGAGTGCTTTAACCTTCATTTGTACCAAATAGATCGCAGTGCAGACCTGTATGAGTTGAGAAATATTTAAGGTATTAAGCAGAGAGTTACCAAAATTATCACAAAGTTGAGAGTCTTTGGATATCTCAATACCAAAGAGAGCACATGCAATGTGCCTTATTGACTACTGCCCAGTGGCTCTGACCTCAATAACCATGAAGGGCTTTGAGAAGCTGGTCATGGCCCACAAAAACTCCAGTGTCCCAGCCTGCCTTGATCCCCTGCAATTTGTCTACCAACGTAACAGGTCCACAGAAGATACCACATCCCTAGCCCTATGCTCATCCCTGGAACATCTGGATTACAAGGACGCCTACGTCAGACTCCTACTTATCAACTACTGCTCCGCCTTCAACACCATCATCATCTTGCGACTGATCTCAAAACTCAGAGATCTAGGTCTCAGCTCCATCCCCTGCAACTGGATCCTCAGCTTTCTGACCCACAGATTGCAATCAGTGAAGATAGACACTGCACCTCCTCAATAAAATAACACTCAACACTGGAGCACCCACCCCCCACCCCCCTCCAAGGATGTGTTCTAAGCCCCTACTGTACTCCCTGTACACCCATGATGGTGTAACCAAATTCTGATCGAATGCCATCTACAAGTTCACTAATAACACCACCATGGTAGGATGGATATCAACAATGATGAGTCAGAATACAGAAAGGAGTTAGAGGACTTGGTGATGTGGTGCAATGACAACACCCTTTCTCTCAATGCCGGCAAAACAAAAGAATTGATCATTGACTTCAAGAAGAAAGGAGAAGGACACACTCCCATCTACATCATCAGAGCTCAAATGGAGAGGGTCGAGTACAGGATTCCTGATGAAGGGCGTTTGCCCGGAACGTCAATTTTCCTGCTTCTTGGATGCTGCCTGACCTGCTGTGCTTTTCCAGCACCACTCTAATCTTGATTCCAGCATCTGCAGTACCCACCTCCGCCTAATTAAACAAAGGAGAAAGATTTAAGATAATTGACCAAAGTACGAAGGAAGAGATGAGGCAACATTTTTTCCATACAACATGTTAGGATGACCTGGAATGCATTGCCCAAAAAAAGTTGACTGTAACTTAAAAAATGAAACTGGATGCAATTTTGAAAATGAAAAATTTGACAGGTCTGTGGAGAAATAGTACAGAAATAGAATTATTTGGAAAATCCAAATCAAAAATCCGCACGGACACTATGAGCTAAATGGCTCCTTTCAGTGCTATAAGATCCTATAGTTTACTACATATCTTCAGCAGCAGGACTGCATGTTTATAATTTTTCTTACAGTAACTCATTCTGTGGACAATCACTAAAGTACTTTTTTGCTTACATTAGGGATGAACAGTCAATGTACTTACCTCGCATCCTCTTGATTGATCACACAGACCAACATTTCTCTACTTGCAATCAATAAGTATCCCGTGGAGTGTCTTTAGAGCCTCTAGCACATTATTTTAGATATATTCTCACTTTTAATCAATACATAAAGTGTTGGAAATTGTACAATTCTCAGGAGTATAGATTAAGTGGTTTCAGGCGATTGCTATTCATCCTCTCTGCTTGAAATGGCATAGACCTCCTAACTAAATTCTACAATCATTTGTCCACTGCTGAGAGACTGCCAACAAAGCCAAAGGTTCTAAAAGGTGTGTAATTTTGGATTATTCGCAACAACAAAAATGAAGAATATTTTAAGTTGAAGCACTAAATGTAAAACAGTTGATAAAAGTCCAAGGCTTGACCTTAGTAATTAAGGATTTGATAAAAATGAGAGAAATGAAATTCTATCTTTGTAAGACAGCCACCAATAAAGCAAATAAAGAATTCAGCAGAAATACAGAAAGCAGTGAGAATGTAATCGTTGTGATGATGGGAGATGTTTCAGGTGACTAGTTTTGTTGCATGAAGGGAAGTTGGATAAACATACGGCGTTGAAGGGAATAGAGAGGCGCCCTTCAAGTTAAATACAGAAGGGTAAGAGGAGTTTAAATTTTGGAATTTTGTATGTTTATATTTTTCTTGGAATGATTGTAACACCTCCATTTGGACCCACCACTATTGTTATTATTTATTTATAACAATGGTAATAACAATTATTTTAAGAAAGACATGATTGGTCCAGCTGGCTTGTTTCAGTGCTAAAATTGTATGCAATTCCATGTAATCTCTCAAGCGGTATGAGCCTGAAAATTACTGCTTGCAATATTAGTCGACAGTTAAAATGCTCATGCAATATTTGGTTACCCATTATTTTAAGAGTCATTAGCCTGTTTAAAATATACGGGCTTGCACTTCTGATAAGACAATGAATTATTACTGCTACTTCTAGGCTATTTTTAAAATGAATTATTCTGAATGTTGGAGGCAATATCTTAGACAACTAGAATATAGCTTGCTCTTCTATTATTGTTAGTGATAAGCCCTGCTTC
Organism: Chiloscyllium punctatum; assembly: GCF_047496795.1. Taxonomy (NCBI): domain Eukaryota; kingdom Metazoa; phylum Chordata; class Chondrichthyes; order Orectolobiformes; family Hemiscylliidae; genus Chiloscyllium; species Chiloscyllium punctatum. Next base: position 63,377,966 of record NC_092761.1, on the reverse strand, counting down.
AAAAACGGATGATGAAAATTTCTTCCGCTTGTAATTTAGCTGTCTTTTCAGATATCCTAACTCATTGTTTGAATGTCTGCCTAAAAATGGTCCGAAAATGTAAATTACAAGGACAGCTTGCCAAGGACACATTTGCTTGAAAATAGATTGAAGGTGATTTAATTGAGGTATTTAAGGTGATAAAAGGCAGAAAGAGCAATTTTTTTTTGTCAGAGAAGTCCAATACCTAAAATTAAAGTTAGACCGCTCAGGCATCTTGTCAGGAAGCAATTCATCACAAAAAACAGAAGTGAAAATCAGATATTTGCCTCTAAAAGGTTGTTGAGGCTGGGATTGATTGAAAATTTCAAAGCTGAAAGCGATAGATATTTGTTAGGCAAGAGTCTTCAGCGGTCTGGAACCAAAGCGATTGAATGTAGTTATGATACAAACTAACCTCAATTGAGTTGAAAAATGGAATGGGCTCAAGGTCTAAGTGGCAAATTGCTATTCCCATATTCCTCTTATAAGTACATAAACTGTCTGGACAGATGTATTGCCAGTTGAAAAATGATACCTTTCAACACCTTGCATTCGTACAAAAAAACCCTTAACGCAACAAAATGTCCCAAAATGGTGAAAACAAAATTTGACACTAGGCTATGCAAGGATAACTTATGACAAATGGCCTAATGGTTGGATTGAAAAAGTAGGTTTTAAAAATCAGTTTAAAAAGGAAGCCTTCATTCTCGTGTTCATGGGTAATGAGGTTGTTGTTTGATTCCTTTTGACCAGGTCAGCACAGTTTTTAAGCAAATTGTTTTTAAAATTCACTGGTCCAGGCTAAGAGTACACCTCAGGTTTTTTTTGCTGCATCACACTTTAAGTCGGGCTCCATCTACTCCCTTGGGCCTACTGCTCTCTCATTGCCTTTTCAATAGTCTAGCCAAAAATGGCAACAAAACCTAATATACAGTTCAGGAGGATTATAGTAAAGGCTCTGTAACAAATTCTACATTGCACAATGAGGAAGACTGCTGTAATTATAATATGACATTCAGAAAAAGATAATAATTTTGGATGGCAAGCTGTGAATGATAAAACTATAATTTATGTTGGAGGTTCAGATAACACGATTAACCAATGGGACAGAAGGGTGAATAGTTGTTGGACACCTCATTAATCATGTGACCAAACTAAACTCATATTCATTCTCTCTCATCCATGATTTCCATTATATGCACTGGGTTCTCAATGATATAAGAACAATGTCAACAATTAAAAGGAACAATGATATGACATGAAGGCATAATGCAGCCAAGTGAACAACTTATCATGAAAGCCTAAAATTTCTCATTAGCTACTCAGCATCCAAGAATCGCATCAACCTAATCAGTAAATCATGCATGAACTGCTCACATAGTTCTTCTCTGTTAAAATAAAAAACTAAAAGAAAAATTTGTTGATACACCCTTCTGTATATTCATTGGTATGAGCTCAAGACTTTGTTCTGTCAAACTGCCTGAGAAAAGAAGTTAAAAATCACACAACACCAGGTTATAGTCCAACAGGTTTAATTGGAAGCACACTAGCTTTCGGAGCGTCGCTCCTTCACTATCACCTGATGAAGGAGCGACGCTCGGAAAGCTAGTGTGCTTCCAATTAAACCTGTTGGACTATAACCTGGTGTTGTGTGATTTTTAACTTTTGTACACCCCAGTCCAACACCGGCATCTCCAAATCAGGAAGAATTTTGTTGTTCCTTGTGATGTTCCAAAATAGTCTCAATCAATGAAGTACTTAAATTGAGTTTCCTAATTCTAGTCTCTCCCTTGAGGGGAAACATCCACTCAAAAACCATCAAGTCCCCTCAGGATATTATATGTTTCAATCAAATCATTTCTGATTCTTCCAAACTCCAATGTCTGAACTTTTCAAAGAGAACATTAGCCCAGGTTTATAATTATTTTACAAAATAATAGAATTGAGTAAGGAGAGTCTTATAAATGAATTATGATGATAAAATATCTAGAAAGAGAGATAATTGAATGGATGATGTTATGAATGGATGATGCTATGAATAGATGATGGCAGAATTGCAAACAGTAATCATAAGCAATGATTAGAGGTGAAAAATACACAAGGTCTACTAACAGATTTAATGCTTTCTCCTGGAGCACTGTTGTCCTCTTCTGAACAATAACAGGGAAAAGATAAATGGAAGAATTAATGCCATCTTCTCAGAAGCAGTGTTGTTCAGCCTAACTCTGAAGTTAAAAAATATCTGTAAGATGAAAGAGTCTGTCTAGTTATATAAAATGATGTAATTTTATAGAAAGTTTATTTGTAATGCCCAAAAGTTTCTGAATGTCTAACTGTGCCTGGTAAAGAATGGTGCAATACCTCCATTGAAGGCAGGTGTGAAAGGGAAATCAGTTTTTCTCATCATCAGTCCTTTCCTCTTTCTTAACAGTGCCAATGCACTGAGAAGTGGCAGATGGAGTTTAATTTAGATAAATGTGAGGTGCTGCATTTTGGGAAAGCAAATCTTAGCAGAATTTACACACTTAATGGTAAGGTCCTGGGAGCATTGCTGAACAAAGAGACCTTGGAGTGCAGGTTCATAGCTCCTTGAAAGTAGAGTCATAGGTAGATAGGATAGTGAAGAAGTCAAAGTATTGAGTACAAGAGTTGGGCAGTCATGTTGCGGCTGTACAGGACATTGGTTAGGCCACTGTTGGAACATTGTGTGCAATTCTGGTCTCCTTCCTATCAAACCAATGTTGAGAAGCTTGAAAGTGTTCAGAAAAGTTTTACAAGGATGTTGCCAGAGTTGGAGGATTTGAGCTATAGGGAGAGGTTGAATAGGCTGGGGATGTTTTCCCTGGAGCGTCGGAGGCTGAGGGGTGACCTTATAGAGCTTTATAAAATCACGAGGGACATGGATAGGATAAACAGACAAAGTCTTTTCACTCGGATGGGGGGCATAGATTTAAGGCGAGACAGGAAAGATATAAAAGAGACATAAGGGGCAATGTTTTTCACTCAGAGGGTGGTATGGAATGGCTGACAGAGAAGTGGTGGAGGCTAGTACAATTACAACATTTCAAAGGCAACTGGATGGGTATCTGAATAGGGAAGGTTTGGAGGGATATGGGCCAGGTGCTGGCAGGTGGGACTAGATTGGGTTGGGATATCTGGTTGGCATGGACAAGTTGGACCGAAAGATCTGTTTCCATGCTGTACATTTCCATGACTTTATGATTCTATCTATAGTCCATTGCTCCCCAAGCTGAGAGTCAATTCCCATACTTTCCTCTTCACAAGATCCATAACTTGGCACTTCTACCCTGCCCTAATCTATCTCCTGTTAACATCTCATGCATGCTCTTGTTATTCATGAAAACAAATATTCCAATGATCTTCTGTTCAGCATTCCACACACCCCAGTGTCTTCAGCTCATCTGAAGCTCAATTTTAATATCCTGCTCAAATGTTCGATATTTCATTCCTATCCCTCCCTAGCTCTATAACTTCCTCCAGCCCTACAACCTGAAAGAATATTCTGATGATGCAATTCCAAACCATTGCTATAACTCTTTGCCTCTGCAATCTCTCTTTTTCTTTGAAATCCTCCTCAAGACTTGCACATTAAGCAATCGATAAATCTGTCTTCCAAATTCCTCCTTTTGTTTTGACTTGTTCACAGGCTATGAGTACCACTGGCTAGGCAGTATTTATTTCCCATCTCTAATTATGCGGAAGACAGTTAAGAGTCAACAGCATTGCTCTAGATCTGGAGTAACATGTAGGCCAGACATGGTAAAGATGGCAGATTTCCTTCCCTGAGTGAAGTGAACTAACAGAAATTTTACAACAAACGACAATGGTTACATTTTCATCTTTTGGCTGTTTTGTTTTCATTCCAGATCTTCAGCCTTCTGTTTGTGAATTTTGTAGCATCTCTTAAGCAGTTTTATATTTTGTTCCCTTGTATACTATTTTTACTCAATGACTACCTTCTAGCTCCGAGTTTATCAACAAGAACCAGTCTCTCTGTAAAGATGCCAGATCCTTCAAACTTGCTACCCACAGCATCAGAATATTTGTCTAGATCTTCAGTTGCACTGTTTGTCTTTGGTGGAACAAGCGTGTATGTGGAACGAACTGACAGAGGAAGTGGTCGATGCAGGTACAGTTACAATATTTAAAAGGCATTTGGATAGGCACATGAATAAGAAAGATTTAAAGGGATATGAACCAAGTGCAGGCAAGTGGGACTCGTTTAGTTTAGTAAACTTGATCAGCATGGACGAGTTGGACCGAAGTGTCAGTTTCTATGCTATGACTTTATGGCTCTATGCAACTTAAAGAACCAACAGAACACATGCAAGGCAACAATTTTGTATTCAGATGACAGCTACTGTATATCCTCAGCAAGCGGGAAGATAAATGGTTCATGCACATCTGGTATTATAGGAACTTAGTGTCAACTTCTGTATGTACAGAGAAGTGAGTTGTTTATTAGGAAGAAAGTATAAAACAACAACTACCCAGTACAGAAGCTGATAGTTGAGTGTAGTCATAATGTTCTGATTTGAAGTTACCCACAATGCTACTGCAGATTTTAGAAAGCCCCAAATGATACATTTCCTGTGTACTTCTTGCACACTGTAATATATGTGGTTGTATTTTATATCTATTCTTATTATTTTTGTTACTGCAATTAGTGCTGTCATTTTGTATATGTATCTGTTAATTCTGTTCATAAGATAATTATAGCATACATATGAATGAAAAGCAGAGAAGGCTGGAAAATCATAGCAGATCTGTCAGCATCTGTTTAAAAAAAAAAGTAATCACTTAACACAAAAGGAAATTTTGTATTCTCCCTTGGAATGTTATTAGATCTGATTTGTACTCCTAACTTTCTGTTTCTATATTCAAGTTGTGATTATACCACTGCACTGATGTATCACTGATTGACTTGTGTACCGTTTTGCTCCCTGTATTTCTATCCTTATAGTTATGGAACAAAATCCAAAATAAATTAGAAATCTGGGCTCAAAACAGAGACATTGCTTAGGCATTCCAAAACAATTGACAGTATACCTTATATCAACAAACATCATTTTTTACTTTCTGGTCAATCATTTCCATTGCCTTTCTCTCATGATAAACCTTATGTTGACTACAAGCACCGGGCACCTCCAGTACTTTATTAATGTTACCAATACTTACGCATGAGAATTAGTAGGATATTTTGCCACAGGAAGCATCAGAGACAAACCTCTTTCCCTACATATAAGAGACATTACACATCAGCAATACTCCTTAGAAATTCTCTTCACATATTAAGTTGCTAATAGGAATTGTTAAATGAAGAAATATAATAAAAATTCAATTCAAGTTCATTACTGAGAATGGCAATTCCTTCCCGAATACCCAAACATTGGGAACAATGGGAAAACAACAGCAGGAGCATAACAACAATAACTTTAATGTAGAACAATATCATAAAGAGTCAGAGACAAGAATCTTACAACCCCTCAGGGTAGGATGGTGGATGGATATCTCATAAAGTAAACATTGTACCTATTTCCAATCTGCATCCATTGGGAGTTTTCCAAAGTCAATGGAGTATTTGGCTGCCTGGCTTATCCATGGGTCAACTGAGGCTCTTAAATGACCAATTAATGGCTACTGAGGGCCTGCACTTCAGTATTTTAAATTTCATCTACCACATGTTTATCTGTTCTGCCATCCAATCTGTGTCCTGACAGTCAAGTGACATTATCCTCTTTGTCTGCCAAGTACAGCTTTCAAGTTTGGTGTCAACAGCATACAGTCAGTTCTAACATAACACAACCGTTCCATTCTCGTGTGATCTCACATTATAAGAAAATCACACAATATCTATGCCATGTAAACTAATGCTGCCTGAATCACATTATAGCCAATACAGGTCAGGAAAAATCACATTCTACAAATAACGGTCTAAATTCCTCAATTATGTTAAAGCTAATTCGTGTTGAAGAAACACACGTTATAACAGAACTGACTGTGTTATAAAATTTTACTCATAAGAGCAGTATCCTTCACACCATACAAAGAAATTTGGCAAAGAATGGCAGCTGCTAAGCAGGAAAGCTAATGGAATGTTAGCCCTTATTTCCAGGGGCATAAGAGTAGGCAAGTCTTAATGCAACTGCACAAGGTGTGGGTGAGACCATACCTGAAATTTTGTGAGCAGTTTTGGACTCCTTATATAAGGAAAGATGTCATTTCATTGGAAGCAATTCAGAGAATATTCACTAAAATGATCCCTCGTGCATCTTATGAGGTAGGGCTAAATGGTTGGCAATCTACTCACTCGAGTTTCGAAGAATGAAAGGTGATCCTGTTTAAACGTATAGGATTCTAAAGGGGTAAATATTGAGAGAATGATTCCCCTTATGGAAGAGACGAGGACTAGAGGGCATAGTCTCAGAATAAAAAAAGTGCCAATTTAAGACTGAAATAAGGAAGAATTTCTTCTCTCAGAGGGTTGAGTGTCTTTGGAACTCCTTGCCACAGAAAAAGCCACAGGGGCAAAGTCATTGTGAATATTTAAGGTTGGGATAGATACATTCATGATCAATCAGGGAATCAAGATTTATGGGGAAAATGCAGGAAAGTAGACATGAGGAATGTTGGATCAGCCATAATTCTATTGAATGGCAAGCAGACTTGAGGGGCCAAATGGACTACTCCTGTTCAGATTTCTGTGGTCTTATGTTCTTATGATCTTTGGGAACTCACCATTCTTTATTCCAATAAAACTATAATTAGGGTCCTTTGCTTTCTATTAGGCAGGAAAAATTTTGACAGCAAAACATTGTTGGGAATTGACTTTCTTAAGGCAAAGTCAGGAATGTTTAGAAAAGTCTGCAGTAAACTATGTCAATAAACTTGAATGATGATTTACAGTTTGATGTGAAATACATGCCTATGTCAAGATTTACATGGCAAGGCAGACAAATGGGGGCACAGTGACATACTAGTTACCATTGCTATCTGACAATGGGGGGAGGGCATGGTGACCCAGTGGTTACCATTGCTATTCGACAATGAGGGGAAGTGCATGGTGACACAGTGGTTACCATTGATATGTGACAATGAGAGGCACAGAGACCACAATAGTTACTATTTCTACCTGACAAATGGGGTGGGGTGGGGGTGACACAGTGACCCAGTGGTTACCATTGCTACCTGACAATGAGGGGAGGGGTGCATGGTAACCCAATGGTTACCATTGCTATCTGAAAATGAGGGGCACAGAGACACCGTGGTTACCATTGCTACCTGACAATATGGAGGGGCGGGGTGGGGGGGCGGGATTCACAGTCACCCAGTGGTTACCATTGCTATCCAATAATGGAGGGGGATGGTTGGTGTGGGGCGACACAGTCACCCAATGGTTACCATTGCTATATGACAATTGTGACACAGTGGTTAACACTGCTACCTGACAGCACCAGAGGCTGAGTTCGATTCCAGCCTTGTGTTAGTGTCTGTGTAGAGTTTGCACACTCTCCCCATGTCTATGTGGGCTTCCTCCGAGTGCTCCAATTTCTTCCCACAATCCAAAGATGTGAATTGGCCATGATAAATTGCCTCACTATCCAGGGATGTGTAGGCTAGGTAGATTAGCCATGGGAAATATGTGATTAAGAGGATAAGTGGGGCTGTATCTGGGTGTGATGCTGTTTGGAGGTTCAGTACAGCCTCTATGGGAAGTTATTAGATCTTTTCACACAGTAGGGATTCTATGAAAAAACACATTCTCACTCAGCTTTTTGGCTTTTGAACTTCGAGCCCCTCTTCCTTCCTTTCCCTAATCTTTTGGTCTTGCTTGTTCTTGTCTTCTGGATGGTCTCTCTCTCTCTCTCTCCACAGTGAAGAAGGCAAACTCAGCACATTATTTATTTTGTATGTTATCCAACTAACCCCAGCTTCACCTTCCTTCACCCTAACCTTCAGCTTATCATACTTATTTCCATGTTTGAGGATACATAACTTGACCAACCAGGCATAGTTCATGGAGCTGTTAACCTTACATTGTCACACAAGTAATGTCGATTGTGTATATTAATATATACTTTTATATGCCAGGCTAGTTATGTGGTAAAAAGCAGTTTTTAACAGAAAACCTTCAAGGTTTTGTTAATTCTTCATCTGAACAAACACTTAAAAACTTCCGAGAACTCCTCTGTCATGGCAATCTTTCTGTTCAGTATCTTAACTCTAAGTTACCCCAATATGCTGACCTACAAAGAAAGGTGCCTTTAGAGCAAATTGTTGTAAATTACATAGGCTATGTGTTAGTTTCTCAGAATAAAATTTAACATTTAGTATTCTTGTTGGCAACCTAATAATCTTGCAGTGGCCACTCTATCATAAACAGTGAGACAAGCATGAATTAGCAAGAGGGTAAGTTGCTTAACAAGTGGACTTGAGTAAGAGTTAGGTCAACTTGCAGAATGGTGTTCCTAGCAAGATAGGGGAGAAGAAAACATAGTCAAGGTTTCCACATGTAATTTCAACACATTAACCTTTCATAGAGTCTCAGAATAGATTAGCAATTTGGGAAGAGAAGGAGAAACAGCAGGGCCTGGAATTTTGTAAAATTGCTCAGATTGTTCAGAATGAAGCACACGGTATGGCTTCAATCCCTGTAATGGCTGTGGTCATTCATGGAGGCCTAAATCCTTACCTTGTTGTTGTTGAACTTTCTCCTTGACCTCGAGAACCTCTTATCTCTTACTAACATAACAAGTGCCAGTGGTTCCTTGTGAACTATGGCCAACTACCTTTGAAATTTGCAGGACAGGTTAAGAAGGCTACTTGAAGAGCCTCAGCACAATAGAGAAATGCATAAAGTACAAAATCAAAGAAGCTATGCTTATAATTCCATTAAGTTATTGTGCCATCTCTGTCAGTGTGCTTTATGAATAATCTCCAGTAAGTGGAGATTTAATAGAATTGATCCAGGAATGAAGGATTTCAGTTAGGTAGAGTGATTACATAAAGCTGACTTTGCCCTTCTTAGAGCAGAAAAGGTTCAAGAGAGATTGAATAGAAACATTCAAAGAGATTAAGGATTTTGTCAGAATAAATAAGGAGTTGTTTCCGCAAGAGGGTCAGTTATGAAATGACACAGAGTTAATACAAAATTGGCAGAAGAACTCAAGAGAAAATGAGGAGAATTGTGGAGACTGGAAATCTGAAGCAAAAACAGAAAGTGCTGGAGAACACAAGAGGTTTAGTATCATTTCTGAAGAGGGAAATAGAGTTCATGGCTTTGAATTCAGTATGACCTCTTCAGGTGCTGAAAAATTTTTTTTTTCAATGCAGCGGCCAGAGGGGAAGTGCAAGAGTTGGTGAGTGTACCCAGTGAAAAAGACAAAATCGATGATAATCCTGGTAAAGGAGAGAAAATAGGTGTAAAATGTTAAATGTGAAAAGGAGGAAATGTGTCTGCTCTGCTGAGAACAAAGCTAACAAGGCACAAACAAAACACAGCCGGGTATGAAATTTTTAAAATGGGGTGTGGAGGTCAATTTCTAAAGGTATAGAACTGAATGTTGAGTCCACAAGAATAAAAAGTGCCTGAAGGAATACAAGATATTAGACCATGAAAACTAGGAACAGCATAGGCAATTCAGTCCCTCAAGCTTGTTGTGCCATTTAATACGATCATGGCTGATCTCATCTTGATCTCAACTCCACTTTGCAAACCTTTAAATCTGCTATTAATTAATAATCTGTCCATAACTTCCCTAAGTTCACTCAATGTCCTGGCAGCCATGGGAACATAGTAACAGCAGAAGGCCATTCAGACCATCAAAACTGTTCTATCATTCAATGAGATCATTGCTAATCTGTGGCCCTCACTCCGAATGCCTGCCTTATGCCTGTATCCCTTGAGACCCTAGCTGAATAAAAAAAATTCTCAGATTTAAATTTAACAATTGAATTAGAATTGACCACTCTTTGAGGAAGAGAGTTCCAAACGTCATCACTCATTGCGAGTAGAAGTACTTTTCTAACAAATCTCCTAAATAGCCTGGCCCTGATGTTTAGACTATGCCACTGCATTTGGAGTATTCAACCAGTCAGAGTTATAGAGGTTTACAGCACAGAAAGAAACCCTTCAGTCGAATTTGCCCATGGCAACCAGATACTCTAAACTAATCTAGTCCCCGAGCATTTGGCTCATATCTCTCCAAACCCTTCCTATTCATTTACCCATCCAGATGCCTTTTAAACATTGTAATTGTATCAGCCTCCACCACTTACTCTGGCAGCTCATCCATACATGCACTATCCTCTGCGTGAAAATGTTGTCCCTTAGGTGACTTTTAAATCTTTCCCCTCTCACTTCAAACTTATGCCTTCTAGTTTTGGACTTCCATCCCAGGAAAAAAGACATTGTCTATTTAACTTATCTATTCCCCTCATGATTTTATAAACCTCTATAAGGTCACCCCTCAGCCTCTGACACTCCAGGGAAAATAGCTTCAGCCTAATCAGCCTCTCCTTATAGCTCAAATCCTCCAATCCTGGCAACAGCCTTGTAAATCTTTTTATTCTGAACCCTTTCAGGTTTCACAACATCCTTCACAATACCCAATAACAGGGAGACCAGAATTGCAAGCAGTACTCCAGTAGTGATCTAGCCAATGTCATATACATCCCCAATCTGAACTTCAAACTCCTATACTCAATACTCTGACCAATAAAGGTAAGCATACCAAATGCCTTCTTCACTATCCTACCTATCTGCAATGCCACTTTCAAGGAACTATGAACCTGCATTCCAAAGTCTGTTTGTTAAGTAGTATTCCCCAGGGCTTCACCATTAAGTATATTAGTCCTGCCCTGATTTGCCTTTCCAAAATGCAGCACCTCACATTTATCTAAATTAAACTCCATCCGCCACTCTTCAGCCCATCGGCCCATCTGATGAAGATCCCATTGTACCCTGAAGTAGCCTTCTTCGCTGTCCACTATACCTCTAATTTTGTTGTCATCTGCAAACTGACTAACTATACCTCTAACGTTCATATCCAAATTATTTATATAAATGACAAAAAGCAGTTGACCCAGCACTGATCCTTGTGGCACACCACTGGGCACAGGCCTCTAGTCTGAAAAACAACTCTCCACCACCACCCTCTGTCTTCTGCCTACAAGCCAGTTCAATATTCATATGGCTAGTTCTCCCTATATTCCGCGTGATCTAACCTTGCTAACCAAGCTACAATGAGGAACCTTGTCGAATGCCTTACTGAACTCCATACAGATAAGATCCACCATTCTGCCCTCATCAAACCTCTTTGTTACTTCTTTAAAAAACTCAATTAAGTTAGTGAGACACAATTTTCCATACACAAAGTCGTATAGACTATCCATAGCCTTTCCAAATACATGTATATCCTGTCCCTCAGGATTCCCTCCAACAACGTGCCCATCACCGATATCAGGCTCACCAGTCTAAAGCCTTGTCTTTTCACACTAACAGGAAATTAATTACTCTGGACTCTCATTATCTCAATTTTGAAGGCTTCCTTGGCATTTCCTTACCACATTTCTTAAATATTTTGCCAACCTCAGTCTTCCAATACCTCACTTTTGGCTATCAATGATACAAATGTTTCAGTAAGGGGCCCAGCAATCACTTCCCTAGCATCCCAAAAAGTTCTAGGGTACACCTGATTTATCCACCTTCCCACGTTTCACATATGCAGCACCTCCTCTTCTGTAACATGGGCATTTTTCAAGAGGTCACTATTTATTTCCCCAAGTTCTATAACTTATATATCCTTCTCCACAGTAAACACTAATGCAAAGTACTCATTTACTATCTTCTCCCATCTCCTGAGATTCCACACAAAGGCCACCTTCCTGATCTTTACGAGGCTCTATTCTCTCCCTAGTTACCCTTCTATTCTTAAAGTATTTGAAGATTCTTTTTGGATTCTCCTTAATCCTATTTGCCAAAGCTATCTCATGTCCCCTTTTTGCCCTCCTGATTTCTATCTTAAGTATACTCCTGTTGCCTTTATATTCCTTTCAGGATTTACTCGATCTCTGCTGTCCAAACCTGACATAAACTTGCTTCTTTCTCTTGACCAAAGAAAATGGGAAGCCATACCCTTTCACTCTGACAGGAAAATAATGTCTCTTGGCTCTGATTATCTCAATTTTGAAGGCTTCCCATTTTCCAGCCATCCCTTTACTCGCAAGCATTCACCTTCATCAAATTTTGAAAGTTCTTGCCGAATACCGTCAAAATAGGCCTTTCTCCAATTTAGAACTTTAACTTTTAGATCTGGTCTATCCTTTTCCATCAGTATTTTAAAACTAATACAATTATGGTCGCAGGTCCGAAAGTGCTCCCCCACTGACACCTCAGTCAACTGTCCTGCCTTATTTCCCAAGAATAGGTCAAGTTTTGTACCTTCTCTAGTAGGTACATCCACATACCGAATCAGAAAATTTTCTTGTACACACTTACATTTCTCATCATCGAAGTCCTTAACACTATGACAGTCCCAGTCTATGTTTGGAAAGTTAAAATCCCTTACCAAAAGCACCCGATTGTTCTTTCTTAGAGATAACTGAGATGTCCTTACAAATTTATTTCTCAATTTGCTACTGACTACTGAGGGGACTAAATTACAATCCCAATAAGGTGATCATCCTTTTCTTAATTCTCAGTTCCACCCAAATAACTTCCCTGGTCATATTCCCAGGAATATCCTCCCTAAGAACAACTGCAATGTTATCCCTAAGCAAAAACAGCCCTCCTGTCTTCCATCACTTTCTACCCTTCCTATAGCATCTATACCCTGAAACACTAAACTGCCAGTCCTGTCCATCACTGAGCCATGTCTCTGTAATTGTTATGATGTCCAAGTCCCATGTTCTCAATCATGCCCTGAGTTCATCTGCATTACCTGTTAGGCCTCTTGCATCGAAATAAATGCAGTTTAATTTATCAGTCCTACCTCATTCTCTGCTTTGTTCTTGTCTGCCTTGACTGTTTGACTTTCTCCTTTTTCCCAACTGTACCAGTGTCAGACTGATCTCTTTCCTCACTACCTCCCTGTGTCCGCCTCCTCTTACTCGCTTAAATCCTCCTGAGCAGCTCTAGCAAATCTCCCCACCAGTATATGAGCTCCCTTCCCATTTAGGTGCAGTCTGCCCTTCTTATACAGATCACTTCTACACCAGAAAAGATTTCAATGATCGAAAAATGTGAACCCTTCCTCTGCACCATCCCATCAGCCATGCGTTCATCTTACACTAACCTTCACCTAATTTATCTGCTCTATCCTCCTATTCATACCCTTACTAGCTCATGGCACCACAAGTCAACCAGACATTACTACCCTCAAGGACCTCAAAATAGTTTATGTTTACCTACCCTGTCTTTTTCTGTTAACATCCTGAAAACCTTGATTAGGTAATGGCTTAGCCTTCTAAATCACAGAAAGTAAAGACCTAAATTGTTTAATTTCTTCTCATAACTTACTCATTGAAGTCTCAGTGATCTGTGTTGTGGAGGTGAGATCTCCTCCCAATACAATCTATGTTAAACTCCCTCCACGGCCAAAACATCTTTCCTAAGGTCTGGTGCCCATATTTGCTCACAGTACTCTCAGTGAGATTGAACCACAACTTTGTATAATTGTAGCATAATGTTGGCTTCCATATACTCCAGCCCTTTACAATATAAAGGCCATCATTCTATTTACATTGCTGATTATTTTCTGCACCTGTTTGTGATATTTTATGTCCCATGAACCCCTAAATTTCATTGGACATCCACTATTTAATAGCATTTAACTTTGGTCGATCTGTCAAGTTTTGCCCATTCAAATAATCTCAATATCTTGTTGTAATGCTACGCTGTCATCAACACTGTCTCCAATGCTGACCAATCTTGTGGCATTCACAAATTTGAATTTTACTCCACTATCTAATTTGTTAATGAATATTGTGAATAATTAAGTCCCTAACATAGATCCCAGCAGGACACCATTTATCACACCCTGCCAATTTGAGTACTTACCCATTATTCCAACTGTTTCCTGCCACTCAACCAATATCCGATCCATTTCAGTAATTTGCCCTCAATTCCATGAACTTCCACCTTAGCTAACAATCTCTTGTATGAGACTTTATCAATGACTCTCTTAAACTCCATATAAGCAGCATCCATTGTCTTATCTCTACTCCCCCCCTTCACCCCTAATCTTTGTCACCTCTTCAAAACGTTCAGATAGGTTTGTCAGGAATAACTGACTCTTTGTGAATCTATACTGACTCTCCCTGATTAACTGAAAATTTGTAAGACAATTAGTCATCCTACCTTTGATTAGACTCCAACAATTTCCCTCACAAGCTATTAGGCTAGCTGGTTTATAATTCCCTGGTTTCCCTCTGACACCCTTCTTAAAAAGTGGAGAGACGTGAGCAAATTTCCAGCTGAAAAGTGCAACTGTTGAATCCAGGGAACCTTGAAAGATTACGGTTAAGGCATCAGAAATGTGCTGTTTTCTCTTTTAACATCCTGGATGGGAACAATTGAGCCCACTCCACTCTGGGGGTAATGAATTCCATGGAGTTGCAACCCTTTGAGAGAAGTAATTTCTCCTCATCACTGTTTTAAATTGCGACCCCTTATCCAAAAACTATGACCTTTCACTCTAGATTGACCCACATGGGAAAACACCCTGTCTCCGTCTACCCTGTCAATCACCCTTTAGTATCTTATAATATTTAATTAGGTCTTTTCTCATTCTTCAGCATATCCTGTGTTTCCTTGGAATAATGTATTTGAATGAGTTCTTACACTTAAACATTGGTTTAAAGGAGAAATTTCAGAAAAGTAGTAAAGCAAAGAATTCAGGGCTATGGGGTTGGGCGAAGGGAGTGGGAGTATTGAATACATCTTAAGACCAGACACAGACATTGTGATTTTGGTGGAAAAGTCTTCCTGCCCATTGTTCCTTAAGCACCTTGAATCTCACTATTTTCAAGTCAACTGTAATGCCATGCAGTGAGAGAAGAACAAGATCAGCCTCAATTCACGCTATTTGCTGGTATTCATTCGCCATAAATTGTGTTTAAGTTGTTCAGGTTAGAAGGAGACAGTGATGGTAATTTAATAGAATTGTCTCATGATTGACCATTCCACAAATAGTTACCACCCTTCTTTTCTTAGGTTTATTTTCTGCTCAATTGAACATAAAGTTGCTTCTTTGTCAATGTGTCCAGCTGAAACATATGCAATAATTTGAATTGCCTTTTGATGATGCTGATTAAGAGGGAAGGGAAGTACAGCCTGCCCATATTATAAATAAATAATAGTTTGTTGCCAGTGGACAATGAACAACAAAAAGTATGTTAGATCGATGTATTTGTCACATATGCATTTTTCATATTACCCTGATGGAAATCTAAATTATTTAACAAGCACTCCCTCTTGAAAAAGAACTCTTTTGGCATGTCCTCTCATTTCTCTTATTCATCCAGATTCCACTTTCGTTCTGATCTTAAAGAGAACAAACCACAGACTAGGCTAAGAGACATGGATAAGAACAGTTTTCATTGATTATACAGATCCATTGCTGTGTGAAGCCATTTATCTTGTTCCCCTCCATTAGGTTGTCAGGCATTTGAAAAATCAACACAAAACATAATGCCAACATGAAGGGAAGAATCAAAGCTAGTGAGAAAGTAAAGATCAAAAGAAAAGTCAAAAACTGAAGCTAGAGGCACAGCAATTCTTTAAGTATAGCCATCAAAATGTCACCCTTCTTTTATTGTTAAGATTTCTAATGCAACAGAGAGAACTTGCTTTGTTGTGGATGTTCTTTATCTACCGGATAGTATTGTGTTTGTGAGTTTAAGCGTGTCTTTACTTCATTTTCTCATTTTCATTTTTGATTTGCTCTTCACTGTTTTCTCTCTGGTGTGTGATCATTGAGGTACACAGATGTGTGATAGCAAAAATTTGAACTACATAATCTATCTGCTGTTGACAACTTGACTGATTTTATCCATTTGCCTGGCTAGAAAGGTACAGATTTTAGACACCAGGCAGATTGTGCTTTATATCAAAGCCAACAATAATTAGGAAGGTTTGACCTTGCTTCAAAATATATAGAAGACAAATGAGATGGGCAAAATTTAAATCTTTTGCAAGTATGTGCTGATTCGTGAAGAGAATTGACTAAAAAGTCCTTCATTTAGGTTTATAAGGTGTCAAGAAAATAAATTGTGTTTGTGTAAATAAGATAGGGATGGCAATGACTGCCAAACGTAACCCAACGTAAGATATTGTTCCAAACAAATGTGGACATGTGGAATAGGCTGTTGGTCATGTGTTATAGAGTCATAGAGTCATAGAGTCATAGAGATGTACAGCACAGAAACAAACCCTTCAGTCCAACCCGTCCATGCTGACCAGACATCCCAACCCAATCTAGTCCCACCTGCCAGCACCCGGATCATATCCCACCAAACTCTTCCAATTCATATACCCATCCAGATGCCTTTTAAATGTTGCAATTGTACTAGACTCCACCACTTCTTCTGGCAGCTCATTCCATACACATACCACCCTCTGAGTGAAACCGTTGCCTCTTTTCCGTCTCATTGTAAACCTATGCCCTCCAGTTCTGGACTCCCCAACAACAGGGAAAAGACTTTGTCTATTTATCCTATCAAAGTCCCTCATGATTTTATAAACCTCATAAAATTCCTTCAAGCCAGAGCTGTATTTAAGTAGAGACCACGTCATATTTGAAGTGCTAGGTCAGTACTGGATTGCATTAATCGGGGCCAGACAAATTAGTTTTATCACCAAAAGGGGGCAGAGAGGGAAAAAAAAATCCAGTTTTGTTTTCCTCACTATTTGACCATTGATTTCTAATAGATGATTTATATTACAATACTTCTCTGTTACTCAAAAAAAGACATGTTGTCAAAGATTTTCATCCTGCATTAGGGCTAACACAAGAATTATGAATTTTAAAGGGAATATCAACTTATACTGCCTGAGAGAAGAGTGCAAATTGATTGGCAAGTCAACTCTAATTGAGGGATTGTTGTGGAAAATGCACCAAGAATACCTGAGAATGAGTCAGCATCAAACAATTACCAAACAATTAGTATCTTTTTTCATGTAGTATACACTGCTGCTCCATTTGAAATTTGGCATTCTTGTATCTGTCCAGATGAATGCAAGTTAAAAGTTTAACAGCATGCCCCATTGTTGTCTGTTTTCTTCTCTCTTTTTAAAAAATCTCATGCGGGAGATATAGATGATTTTTTGGTGGGGTGAAGAGTGCATATATGATAATACACAGACTTGATGGACCAAACATCCTTTTTATGACCACCATTGTTGAACGTTGTGTTTCCATGGCCACTGTCCAAGATGGTACCTTTTGGGCATCAATACTAATTCAGTCATGTAATCATGGGAGGTTTCACATGAAAGAAAAGGTACTATATTATATCCCCTCATTTTCTTCTGAAGGAAGTAGGGACCTGATAGATCTTAAATTGCTCTCCAGTTCAGGAGCTGTCCAGCCATATCTGAGGTCCATAAATGCTGCTCCAGCTTCGGAAGCCAAGTGTGTTACTGGCCTGTAGATCAATCTTCTTGCTGGACAAGACCTTGATCAACTTGAGTCATTAGGGGACCTCAACCTGCATTGTTCTGAGTGACATGAGAATGTGAAGGTTTTTTTCCTCAATCCTCTAGGCATTTACACATTAATTAGCTCCCCAATTACATGCACCAATATATCCACATTTTCAGTCTGCAAGCAATGTCCTTGCATCACAATTAAACATCTATATACTGATGAAATCTCAATGTCTACATGATTGAGATGAATGATGTAAAAGCCTTGCAAAGTCCCACACAAATCCTTCAGTGGAGTGATGAGTAAGCCAAATCCACACATTTGGTTGTTATTTCTAAATAAGCAGCTTATCAAAACATTTCAGGCTGTTCTGAGAAGCTCAAAGATGCTTATTTCTTCAAACAGTTGTCAAAGCATTTGAAAGGAAATATCTTGGGACAGAATTTTTGATAATTCCTCTGTGTTTCTTGCTTATTAAGGATTGCCAATTCTTGTAAGTTTTATCAGCCTTATTTGATCACGTCACCCACTTTTGCCTCTATCTTTGTCTTACATGCTTTCACTTCTCAAGAAGATAACAAAGAACAATTGTCATTTAGACTAACATATAGGTGTTATCTCTGATATAGAAGGTATACTGTGATATACTGAAATGGTATAACTATGAGGAGGAATGTGGTCTGGACAAAATTCATTTATTGCCTGAAACCAATCAGCTCTGTAACGCACCATCATAACTTTAGAAGCATTGTTGCTTAAATTAAGCAATGTCCATGAATGATTTTTTTTCTTACTCATCAGTGAATCCATTGTATCCAAAAGCCAACTAAGTGAGTCTAAGTGAATGAGCCTGATAAATAATTCACTATGTCTTGACAATCCTGTATGACCATGAAATTAGGAAGCATGCTCATCTGCTCGAAGGTGATGACAGCAGAGGAATGCTGAGTACCTTATTCTAACCTTTCTTTGTTTGCTGCTTTCATCTGAAGTAGATTTAACTACTCAAGTAAATTTGAGGGTTGTAATGCAAAAATGCAAGTATTCATTCATTAATTGCTTAGCTCATGGTTCATTTGCTGATAGAAAACAATAGGAAGAGCTGTGAATTTTTATTTTGCAGAAAGCATAATGTTTTTTTGTTTAAAATAGCCTCATGATTTTAGTTTCTGTTCTTTCTTTCAAACACATTCACAGAAAATGGATGCAGCAAACCTGGCATTTAATATCCATCCCTAGATATTCTTGAAACGTTTTGAGCTGCTCTCGTAAATGTAGCGAGAGTGCGCCAATGATGCTGTTAGCAAGGAGTTTGAGGTTGAACTGGCAACCATGACCCACCAACACCCCCCCCCCCCCCCCCCCCCCACCTCACCCCACAAAACCACGTGATGAAGGAGCAGTGCTCTGAAAGCTCTGAAAGACTATAAACTGATGTGTGATTTTTAACTTTGTAGCACCATGAAGATAACAAATGCAATAGATATCCTACTTTCTTAAGAAGGTGAAGGTGGATGCTGGGATCTACCAATGATGTGAAACTTAGAAGCAGCAAAAGACTGCATGGGTAACAAAAAGCACGCAGCTCAGGTGAGGTTGCTCTCATAGGGTCCCTCTAGATGTATGGGGTCTGCAAACCAACCAGAGCTTTTCAGACCTAAATCCATTTCCTGGGAATGAACAAGGTGCAGTGTTAATACAGGTACTTAATGTCCCAAAACATTGCAACAGAATCTTGTTATTGATCCTTCAACTAAAGGGAATAGCTGTTTTTTCATAGTCATGGCCATGCCCTTCATAATCTTTAAACACCTGTATCAGTCTGCTGAGGACAAGGACATTGGGGAGGAGGAAGCTCTTCATGTGAATGACAGAGCTCAGCTTCATTCCATCCGGCCCGGGTCTGACTGACACCCAACTCCAGGAGCTGAGAGCTGGGTGCAGCAAACACCATGGAACGTTCATTCATCATTGGATATGATGCCAGTATTTGGTTTGCAGTGTGGGGGTGACCTGCAGTTCCTTTGTTTGTGTTCCCTTTGTTATCTGTAAGTAAAAGCTCATGTTTGAAATGATCCATTTACTTGCCTCTGTGTGATGGTTCCATGCAGGACAATGATAAGATGCGAGTCTCCAGTGTGCATCCGGACAGAATAACAGTGACCTTGAGAGTGTGGTTAGACTGAATGTAGCTAAGGACAGTTTGACTGTGTAGCTGATAGTTAAACAGTGTCTAGGGTGAGAGAATGAGGTTGCATCTGTGAGGGTGTATTATCTACTAGTGTGGCTTTGTGACTGGTGTGACCGGATGTAGTCAGTGAGAGGTGATGCTGGATTGCCAATGCTTGTCTGAGTGTAAAGTCCTCACAAGGATAGTGCAGGAACAAGGGATGCAAGTGATTTGACAAACTTACACTGTATGGTGAGTTGTTCCAGGAATGGCACCTTGTAAGAAAGAGATAATATGAGGAGTGCCAAACTAGTTACAGCAAGTGGGCCTCATGGTGAGAATTCCTCCAAAGAAATTCACTGCAAACGCTCATACTTAATCAAAACAATGTAAGATTTAGCCCAACTGTCTCTATACGTTCAGTAAATATTCCATGGATGTAGGTCATGTCTGAATGTAGCCTTTTTTTTTTTGCAGGTATTACAGCTTGGTAACGAAACTTCACATTCTACAGTGTGCTGTCATTATGAATGGTTGCATCAGTATATCCTTCACTGGTCTGATATAATCAATATCTGACTCAGCGTCCTAGGTGATGAATGGCTGATTGCTTAGAGTTCAGATAGGTTGTCAATTTTTTTTTTTGCAGAACTTGAACATTGCTCATTATAGCATCAAATGACCTAGGCTGGACTCAACCTTTCCAAAACCCATCCATTCATGAAAATCTCAAACTCATTTACTTTAACCTCGTTCAAGTTGGGATATCTGTCTGTGATGTGCACATGTGGTCAGTTATTAACAGTGTGGGAGGACAAACTACTGCGATCTGTCTCCCAACATGACGGCTGATGGGAGTAAACTGTTGCCTTGAGGAGACACACATGCATTGGTAGGATAGGTTTAACCGATTAGATCTAATATAGCTTTCTGAAAATCTTGGCACGTCTCCATACATTTAGTCAGGGATATTATGGTACAAATACTGCAGAGGGTAGTGAGCTGAAATAATATGTTGAATGCCCATTTCCTACACATCTTGGAAGGATACATTAATGTTGTGCTGAACACTAATACTGCAATTTGTTGATACATAGCAAATGGACTTGATATGCTGTTCAATGTGCCAACAATCATTGAACCAGATGAATATTTGATTTGACATACAAAAGGGAATTTCATTACATAATCTAAAATGATTTGGGGTTGCAATGTGGCTCAGTGGTTAGTAGTGCTGCCTCACAGCGCCAGGGTCCAAGGTTTGATTCCAGCCTCAGGTGACTGTCTGTGTGGAGTTTGCACATTCTCCCTGGGTCTACGTGGGTTTCCTTGGGGTGCTCTAGCTTCCTCCCACAATCTAAAGATGTGCAGATTTAATGAGTTGGCCATGCTAAAATGTCCATAGTGTCCAAGGATGTGTAGGTTAGGTGCATTACTCAGGGATGAATGTAGAGTAATAAAGTAGGGGAATGGGTGGGTTACTCTTCAGAAGGTTGGAGTGAACTTGATGGGCCGAATGGCATGTTTCCACACAGTAGGGATTCTCTGAATAAAGATTGAGAATGCAATAATGCCCTTGGATGTGAAAAAATATCAATGGTAATTTCACAATGATGAAGAAGGAATTTTGAGTCCAAATAAAGTTTGTCTTAATGCTTGAGGATGGTGCATTGACATGTTCCACATAACTTGATTATTTGATTAATATCCTTATTTAATTTTAAATTATTTCATCTACCAATTTGTAAGCCAATCTCTTGATGTTTCCTGTTCCCTCAGGACCTACATAAATGTGATTTAAAATGTCTTGATGTAAAGTTTGGGGAATTACAACTTGTTTGCCTTTGAAAATTACATTCTTGGAGCATCCTAGTTCATCTCTAAAGGACCAAAATGAACATACATGGTCAGGGACTAAATGGATGCATTCAAACTGCTGTCATTGATGATGATTTTTTTGGGCGGTATTACAGCTAGACAGTTTAGCTATTACCCTTTTATCTAAACAATGGGAGTTGAAATGTGACAAAATCTCACAAAAGCATAACAGAACCCAGAAAATAAATGAAAACTTGATCATTCAGTTTGCATACTGGGAACCTGGACTAATATATTGTCGGACAGTTACGATATTATCAACAGTCAGTCAGAAAAATGCTTCAAATAATCATCATTAGCTTGATGTGTTGCAGCAAATTGTCCATTAATTCCTCAGTGAACCCATATGCAAACTTCATGCATCTTCTTAATCGCCCTGCCATGATGACCAAGTTGTTTGTGAGCAATTATCTGCCCCTTGCTGAATGAACGCTGCTTGCACTTAATAAACAGCACTAATTCCTTCCAGCCAATGATAGCTTATGGCAGTCAAAGCCCTGCAAGATATCCAAGATTAATATAACTCCACCATAGATTTTAGTGTTCCTACTGTAGTAAATGCTCACTGCAGTTCCTGTGCTTTTGTTCTGTGCATCCTTTTGCATACAGCTAACAAAAGAGATGTCAAGGAAAAGAGTGTGTGTTTAAATTAGGTTCCGAACTGGCAATATTCAGTTAGCTAATGGCAACAATCACTAGTTCTAAAAACAGAACATATAAATGCACTTCAAACAGTTCTTTACAACAATTCTGCATTCGTGACTTCTAACAGTGGTAAACTTGATTCTATCTGGTGTGAAACTAATCCACAAAGAGCAGGAGGATGCCAAGTTAACTTCCGAGCTGATGCTGAATTAACTGACCTCAACTGATAATTAAAAGGTTTTGCCATGATGATGCAAGACTGGATAAGAAATGCCACCCGAGTCTTAGTTATTTGTTGCTTGTTGTAAATAAAGGCATCATTAGGCAGAGCTACAAAGCCCCACATGGCCTATCAGTACTTATTACATGGGCTGATGCATAATGAATGGGGACTTTGATTAAATTAGTATTTGCGTACTCATATAGGAGTCAAACCAAAGCAAGAAGAAAAAGAAAATTATTATCTTTTTAAAAAAGGAAGGAAATATGAAAACATCTTAAATTTTCAGATCACGTATGGAATAAGCTTAAAATCCACTTCACTCTTCAGTCAGAAACTTAATCTTGGATAATGCTTTTTCAGTCCTTTCTTATAGACTTAATGGACTGAATGTTGCACACACACATGATTCATATTACTTGCCCATTAGCACGTGCACATTGTCCTTTGGTATACTGCAGTGTCCTGATCACGATTGAACATCAAAGCCCTCTAATGACAGAGTGGTAGTGTTCCTGCCTCTGAAACAGGAGTGCTGGGTTCAAGTCCCAGCTGTAATTGCATCTCTAAACAGGGTTGATTCGGAAGAAAGAAGATAAGTTAAACGTTTGAATTCAAATGAGAGGTTTGAGTTTACACTTTAAATTATTTAGTCTCAGTGGCGTAGGAATTGATCTTGGGCAGTTGTGCAAACTAGGTGAATTGCTCAGATAACTGTTCCTGCATGGTAAGCGCTCAAAACAAAGACGATACTTGCTCACCCTTAGGTAAGAACCTAAGCATAAAGTCTATTAGTTCAAAGTGGCTATTGTGCTTCATTGTGCACAATATAGCTGAACAGGAAACTCTCCTGCTCTTACCAGCTGCTGTAACATACTCTAAGGATTTACAAATTGATCACTGAGCATGACTGGTCATTATATAAGACACTTTCATGATCACCAAGTCTTGAGGTGAAATCAAAACCCAAAGCATCTGGCCCAAAGTTGGGTGCTACCATCATGCGACAAGATCCCTTAGCCATGCAAATAATGCTATGTGGAAAAAGAAACCAGCTGGAGTGCAAAATACAAACATATAAATTAGAACCAGGAACCTGCTCTCTGACTGTGATTGTGGCTTCAACCCCAGTTTCCTGCCTACGACTGATAACCTTTGACTCCCTTGCCAGTATACGATTCATCTGACTTTGCCTTAAAAGAGAATTGTAAACTTTCTTGAATGGAAAAGAAAACTTCTAATTTCCATGTTAAATGGTAAACCAGACATTGTTAAACTGTTACTCTATCCTGTTTCCCAGCTCTACTCCCACCACAAGGGGAAACATTAATCTTCTATTCTGTCAAGTCCCCTGAGCATCTTAAATATTTCAATAAGAGTCACCTCTCATTCTTTCCAACTGCAAAGCGTACAGACCCAGCCTATCCAATCTTGCTGAATGCATTTGCCCCATCATTCTGACCCATTATTCCTTTCTGTTGTTAGGCTTGTGACAAGGGCAGCATTCCTTGGAGAAAATTCCTGTAGAGGTGATTGAAAAGAATACCATTGCATTCTTATAGCATCTTTGCTGGCTTCAGGATGTCCCAAATTTCTTTGCAATAGATTAATTATTTGGAAGTTTGTTCACCATAGTATTATAAAGGCGAAGGTGAGGTCACTATTGTTTTATCGGACTATAGTGCTGCTCCCTCATTAGACAGGGAACCCAAGGGTTAACATACATGCGGGAAAGATGAGAAAGAGAGTCTTTCATGGTAAATACAGCCAATGCCAGAATTGAACACATACTGTTTGCATCACTCAAGCCATATATCCAAGTGAGGGAACCAACCCCTTACTGTACAAGAATCTGGCAGCAAGATTTTGCACAACAAAGTTCGATCCACAGCAATGAGATACGTTACCAGATAATCTATTAGAAAGGAGTTGACTGAAGAATAATAGTTGAAAACATCACTGGAGCAAGCCCTTTGGCTGTCCTTCAAATCGTGCTGGAAAAACGTTGACATCCACCAGAGAGGGGAGATGAGCCCTAGTTTAACATTTCCTTGAAAGACAGTTCTTCTGGCTGTGAAGTATTGCTTTGGAAATGCACTGAAGTGTCAGTCAACATTAATTGCTGAAGCTACCTATTGTTTATCAGGGAAATACTGATACGGAGATCCTGCTATAATTAT
The DNA here is from genome assembly GCF_047496795.1 of Chiloscyllium punctatum. Taxonomy (NCBI): domain Eukaryota; kingdom Metazoa; phylum Chordata; class Chondrichthyes; order Orectolobiformes; family Hemiscylliidae; genus Chiloscyllium; species Chiloscyllium punctatum. Next base: position 63,353,183 of record NC_092761.1, on the reverse strand, counting down.
AACATCTATCACAGGACATTTCACACATTCTTCTTTTAATAGAAAGTAGGTACTTCAATCTATCTTCCATAAAATTCACCATGGCCCATTTTTCCTGCTCTGCCTTCACAAAAAAATGAAAGTAACATTTGCTGCGGACTCTTCAATCAATAAGGTTATTATTTGTACTGCTTGGAGCAATGTGCCCTCATTCAGAGGGTGTGTAGATGCTAATCAGCCTGTGGACACATTGACTTTGGATTCTGGAAGTTGCTGCCTTGCACAGACCTGAGAGGCTCATGCAGCAGCAGAGAAAATTGGATGCAATACAGGCATGGAGAGCGTTGGTAATCTTGCACAGGTAGTTTACTGATGCCTATGTAATTGCCCATAGCTGGAGATAGGTTCAATTTTTATTGTAATTCTAGACTTCATCCAGGAGTCCCCTTCATTTTAAAAGACTTCTCAATTTGATCTTGGTGTATATTGTTGTTTCTTTGTCCCCATACTAGAATGCTGAAATGGCATTCACCTTTAATATCATGTTCAAACTACACTTTGATAATTGTGAATATGACTGAATGTAATGCACACAAAATTGTGTTACAATATTAAATCACAAATACATTTCCCTGCTATCCTTCAACTGATCGTTTTAGTTCCCTGTTCACTTCAAATACATGGTAATTCATTATATTTGGCCACTCAGGCAACAGTTAAGTTGAACATCACAAGGTGGTGGTTGAACATATTAAGGGAACATTGTTATTACTATGTAAAATAATTCAGTTATTTTTGTCACAAATTGAGAATAATCAGCAATTACCTCAGCAAAAAAACCCTGGACCAAAAATGAGCTAATCTACAATAACTGATGCTGGTATCATTGTAGAAAAGACACCACAGTGACTGATAAGAATGTGTCCATTGTAATACAGGAGGAACAGTTTGTAAGATTGGGTGAATGAGTAATTCCTGGTGCTGCAATCAAGATCCATGACACAAAAGGAAAATATTATGTATGCTGGAAATTTAAAATTACAGTAGAAAATGCTCAGCAGCATCTTTTGAGAGGGAAGTTCAGGTCAAAGACCTTTCCATTTCTACAAGAGTGAAATATCTACTTGCTAGTATTAAAAGCCAATTTAAGCTTGAACTGCATAATCATATAAGATATTCCAGTCATAACTAGATAAATGTGGCTGCAGTTAAACTTACTCCTGGATCTTCTCAAAAAAGCAACATGAGGGACAGTAGTGAAATGGAACACACTGCTGTAAGGTTTACTCATCATGTGTTTCTGTTTAATCTTGGATTTATGCAGAGATGGCACTAGTTCAAATGAACGCAACAGGTTTTATTTTTCATTTATTAAAATGTCTACTTGATACTACAACTGTAGTTTGCAGTAACTTCTAAAGTTTACTGACTTTTCTTTGAGTCTATACCCAGGCATAATCAAACAAGTGTCATAAGCATCAATAGTCACCAGATTCTCAAACAAATATAGAAAAGTTGAATACTACAAAAAGAATATGATTAGTCTACATTCAAGTAGCTATTTGTTGGCTATCATCCCTGTTTATGCTTAATCAGTTACCAGGGCCACAAACATTTATTTGCATTCAGGCCTTGCAAGGAGCCAACAGTCAGGTAAAATTTAATCTCTCATTTGCAAAGTGTCCAGTGAAAATGGGTGGCACGGTGGCACAGTGGTTCGCACTGTTGCCTCACAGCACCAGAGACCCGGGTTCAATTCCACCTCAGGCGACTGACTGTGTGGAGTTTGCACATTCTCCCCGTGTCTGCGTGGGTTTCCTCTGGGTGCTCCGATTTCCTCCCACAGTCCAAAAATGTGCAGGTTAGGTGAATTGGCCATGCTAAATTGCCCGTAAGTGTTAGGTGAAGGGGTAAAATGTAGGGGAATGGGTCTGGGTGGGTTGCATTTCGACAGGTCGGTGTGGACTTGTTGGGCCGAAGGGCCTGTTTCCACACTGTAAGTAATCTAATCTAATCTAAAACCAGAAGGCATTAAGAAAATATAATGGCTATATACATCCCAACAACGCTTCTCTTGAAGTGACCTCAGTGTACTTTGACAGAATAAAGGTGTGTAGGCAGTAAGCACAAAGGAACAAGTCAGTGCACAGGCTAGAATGGTGCACCTAGGGCAGGTAGGAGGGAGAATTTTCAGGAGGTGTTAAAAGCAACAAGGAGGAAAATATTGTGCAGTGGAACAAACAGGCAGCATTGATGATCACAGAGAATTGAAGATGGTTTTTTTTGCTGCCTCGAATCCTATTGGGTAAATATTTAACACACACATCCAAATTTCCTCTATAATGTAACAGGAATACTTCCACTTAAGAGCCTCAGATCTGGATTTCAGCTGAGTGGAGTATCCCATGTAATAATTATAGTTTAACTACATAAGTAATAACATTTTCTCTTGAATGAATTTATGAACAATCTACCAATAATAATCAGAGCAACTTTCTTCCCTTGTCCAGTGTCCAGTGAAAATGGGTGGCACGGTGGCACAGTGGTTAGCACTGCTGCCTCACAGCGCCAGAGACCCGGGTTCAATTCCACCTCAGGCGACTGACTGTGTGGAGTTTGCACATTCTCCCCTTGTCTGCGGGGGTTTCCTCTGGGATGCATAGGATATGATGGTTATTGAACTGCTGAGAATGCAGAAGTATCAATCCAAGAAAAGCAACTAGACAGAAGGAATGGATAATATCAGTAAGTATTCACTTGTTGTATCTGTTCACCAAAGAGACTGTTTTCTTAAAATATGGATATTTGTAGAATCTGTGCATTACTTTCCAGCTCTGCACTTGCTGTCCTGTGAGAAAATCATGGTGAAGCATTGCAGTTCTGATGGCTTTATACATCGAAAGTGCTGAGAATTAAGGCCTTTCAGGATTTTGATACAATGAAAATCTTCCAGGTGTAGAGATTGTGGTTTTTGAAGATGCTACCAAATGAGATCAGGTGAAGTGCTGCAGTGCATATTTTTAATTTGGTATGCACAGCTGCCTTGGAGCAGCAATGGTATCAGAAAACGGTCAATGGAATGCATTAATCGAAGGAGAAAGAGAAAAACCAGGGACAATGCTGCATCCCGTTAATCCTTGAGCCCACAACTGAAGAAGCAGGCATTCAGGTTTTCTTTAGTTTTGGTGCTCCACTAAGTTGTGCTCATATCTTCCTCTGACTAATATTGTGAAGCAGTGAAAGGATTCACAGGCTGATAGTTGACAGGCCACACAAGATAAATGTTCCTCCCTTGAACTTTGCCATTTGGATGTTAGCTGTAAGGGTAACTTAACCTGTAGAGTGTAAGGGCTTCTGAAAATGGATTTCCATGACCATCACCACATGCACTACACAGGACTATCCCACAAGATACCAACACAGAATTCATAGCTAGCCTTCCTATCTCCAATCACTGGAACAGGCTGCTTGAACATGAAGCTTTTTTTTCTCAAGAAGTGGGAGCATTTTTTTAAAAACTATAAAGAAACATCGATTCCTGACAGCTAGCTAAATACTTAGCCATTATCTCAGAGTATAGATTAACTTAAATCAGTTATGAATTAAATAAAGTTTATTCTTTATTACAAATATCCAGCTTATCCTTTTGATGTAATAACCATTATAGTTCTCTGCTTGCTATAGTGTTCAGTGTTGTTTTTTTGTGTACACCAGACAGCTGTTATCTGCAAATTTTGCCAATGGCAATGGCTAATGGTTTTCTAAGTAGCTGAAAGGCAATCTGTTAAGCTTGGTTGAAAGCTCTGAGCTTCCCCAGTGATCACATAAGGCTAAAACGCCTTGGTAAGAACAATAGAAAGTATTTGGGATTAATCACCAACAATCCTGAGAAAAACGGGATTGTGAGAAACCATGGCTCAACATCTTAACCATTTCAAGAGCAGTACAAATCAGAATGGATGGAAGTCACAGGAATACATTTTGTCTGATCTTGACTGAGGAACTCTCTCTCTGGGATTTGAGTGTCTCTATATCCCACAGAAAATTCTGTGATTAAATTGAGTAAATAAAAATTGTGCAGGAGTGGCTGCATTAGGATAAGACGTCTCTAATTTTATGATGTATTTAAAGAGTGAAAAACTCAGTGTTGGGCCTTGTAAATTGAAACATCACTTGAAGATGTACATGCAACTTTTGGCTTTGAAATCTTTGCTCTTACACCAGTACATCATACTTTGTTCCCGCCTTCATTCTGTACCCAATGTTTTTTGACACCCACACACTGTTTTACATCAATATGACTGATTCCCAAATGTTGTGCTGTGCTGGTGCCACTGGTTCCTAAGCACTGAGCCATGCCACACAGAGGGAGCTCAGGTCACAGATAGGGCTAGAATACAATAGCATTGACTTGTTAACCTGCACTTTATTGGAATATGACTACCCGAGAAAAGTGTGGCATTACGTGATCACCCCTTATACTTCAAAGCATAATCTTATTTGGTTGCACAAAAATTAAGATTTTAAAGCGATTGATATAAAGAAAAGGATGGAGCAGCAAGTGCTGAAAATTAATATTTCTACTGCTCAATTACGACAGTTTGATGTAGAATTCAGCCAACAGTGTGGGTTAAATCCATGGACTTGCTGTACTGGTTCTTTGGGGCTTGCATCGTGGGCGGCACGGTGGCACAGTGGTTAGCACTGCTGCCTCACAGCGCGGGAGACCCGGGTTCAATTCCCGCCTCAGGCGACTGACTGTGTGGAGTTTGCACGTTCTCCCCGTGTCTGCGTGGGTTTCCTCCGGGTGCTCCGGTTTCCTCCCACAGTCCAAAGATGTGCAGTTCAGGTGAATTGGCCATGCTAAATTGCCCGTAGTGTTAGGTAAGGGGTCGATGTCGATGTTGATGTAGATGTAGAGGTATGGGTGGGTACGCTTCGGCGGGGCGGTGTGGACTTGTTGGGCCGAAGGGCCTGTTTCCACACTGTAAGTAATCTAATCCCTTCCTTGTCCCAGACTTGTGAAGTGGTTACTCTTAACCTTTGCACAACCAATTGTCTCTCCCTAATGAAGGGAGATAGACCTATCATTCATGATGAACAGTCGCTGCTCACCATCCATCTGAACAAAAGGCTATAGATTCAAATCCCATTCCATATACTTAAATACTAATTACAGACTGTTGTTCCAGTGCAACACAGAGGGAATTCTACTCTGGTGGGAGTGGTGCGTTTCAGATGAGGTGTTAATCTCAGGCTCTGCCTGTCCTTTCAAGCAGGTGTAAAAAAATCCCTTTTCTGAAGGAGATCTGAGAAAGTCTCCTTTGTGTCCTGGGCACTGGTTGACCAGCATCTCCACAAGAAAATATCTGGTCGTGATCACATTGCGTTCTGTAGACCTTGCCAGCTGCTGCATTCCCAACCTAACAACGGTGACTACAAAGCACTTTGGGACCTGCAAAGGCATCACAGAAATTAAAGTCTTTCTTGATACCTTTCTTACCATCTACATAAGAATGACTGCATTCACAATAAATCTTTATGTGAAATGTTGTGATACATTGCTGGAAGATGTGATAAGATTCTTCAGAGACCAACGTCTCTATTGTCTGCTGCTCATTGAAACACAAGCTTTCTATGTCATAAATAATTATATTCTCCCCTGGTGGTTACAGAAGAGAAAATAATTCCCTAATTTGATTCAGTCAGTACAGAGTTTTCTGATTTCTGTTTGAGCAGCTGTTCAAACATTTCATTTTTTATTATACTGAGGGAGGACCTTCAACCAGTGTTGCCCTTCAGTTAGAATGGACAAACTGGATTAGCACTGTGATGAACCTCTTGGTTGAATAGCATTAGGTACCTTTTTTTAATTCTTTTGTGGATTGTAGGCATCACTGACAAGGCCAGCATTTGTTGCCCTTTGTAATCACCGTTGAACTGAATGGTATGATACACCAATTAAGAGAGAAATAATTAAGGGTCAACCCCATTTCTGTACATCTGGTGTCATAGGTCTGCCAGACCAGGTAAGGATGGCAGATTTTCTTGATTAAAAGGAATCAGATGAGTTCTGTTTTTGCATATTCCTGGAGGGCGGAACAGACATATCTGCAAGAGATGGCTGAGAGACGCGGATAGTTAGCCCTATTCTCTTCTTGTTAAGTTTCTCCCCGTTAAAGGTTTTCCTGACACTTTATTGGTGTAACATTCCAGAGGACTTTGCCAGACAGTCACGGAATTTCCATCCTCAGTATTTTTTTCCTTAGTAGCAGACCTCTTTTCTTCAAAAAAACGCAATTAAAAGTTAAGCAAGCTTATAAATACTTCGGGGTTCTAATCCACCAACCTAACAGTCATGGCAAAGATCTGGAATTATTTATTTAGATCATATATCTTGCAAAATACACCTCTGCTTTCAATTATCCAAGCTCCAAGCTTACAGTAGAGTCTCTCTTTCTCATGATTATTGAGGTCACAATCAGAACATACCTCAAAGGTTCATTTGCTTTCTCTAAAACCTTAGCTCTGCAGTGAGCATCACTGTGACTAGATTACCATTCCAGGTTTTTAATTTGAATTGAAATTCCACCATCTGCCATGATGGGATTTGAAGATGTCCTCCTCCAGATCATTTGCTTGGGCTGTTAGATTACTCATCAAGAGATATTATTCCTAAAACAGTCTTTGTCCACAGATAGAGGATGTACTGGTGGTCCATAAAACAAGACATAATAGAAACAAAAAAATCACTGGAGAAACTCAACAGGTCTGGCGGTATCTGTGGAGACAAAACAGGGTCAAGACTTCAAGAGTCTGGTGACTCTTCTTCAGAACTGGTAGTAACTATAAAAATGTGGTACTTAAGCTGATAGAAGAGAGGTGATGGAGGAGTGAGTGAACAAGTGGAGATGTAGTCCAGAGACACAGAGATAGAGAGAGAGGGTCAGACAGAGAGAGTGAGAGACAGACAGAGACAGAGAGCATGAAAGAGCATGAGAGACAGAGAGAGTGAGAGATCAAGAGAGCCAGTGAGACAGAGACAGAGAGAGACACAGAGGGAGAGAGAGAGAGAAAGACAAAGTGTATTAGGCAGACAAAACCAAAGCCAGGGAAGGAGAAAAGTTAAAACTGGGGAGAATGAGTCTGTGAAAATGGGTTGGCTGTGCAGTAGAGGACTGAAATTTACTGTGTATAAGATACCATAAATAATTAAACTAACTTCATAGCAAACAAATCTAAATCTTGTGAACTAAACTGCTAAACTACCTTACTGAATATTTTAACAAACTCTTCCATTATTTAAAAGCAAGCAAGTGAAAAGAATGAAACCATAACAATAAATAATCATTGTCCTGGTTAATGCTAATAAACTGACAATTTTATGGATGTTGCCTCCTCTGTACATCCATTTTATTTAAGCTGCCTTTCTCTAGTATAATGTTTGTGTTTAAAATCCTCAGGAGCTCATTGTCATCCTTCAATCTTATAAATTTGTTTTGCCTAATTGAATAAACCAAGATCAAGATTCAGGGACCACTGTGCAACTCTCTAAGATGGTAAAGGATAAACAAAAAGTGAAGACAGCAGAATCCAATCTGAAGACAGCAAGATGGGCTGAGAAATTCATTAATTATAATGGGACTGAAAGGCTGGACGTGGTGAAGAGTTCCCTGGTTTGGAGCTCTGAGGGAAATATGGTGAAAATATCAGTGAATCCATGAACGTACCTGAATTCAGAGGAAACTGATCCGAAAATGTAAAGAAAAGCCAGGAGCACCGTTTCAATTGAATTGTCTAGATCATTAGCAAAAGGAGGAAGCTTTGGATGCTGAAAGTCAAAATAAATTACTGCCATGTTTTACTTTCCTGAGACTTTGCTCAGAATGTTAAGTAGAATAGAAGGTCATTTGCAAACAAAGGCGTATGGAAATTTTTTCTCCCCCATCAAATTTGATTGGATTCTAATATAACTCTTAGCTGAGAGGGAAATATTCCAAACCATTTCTTAATAGACACAGCAAGGTCAATCCAATCCTGGCTTTTGGCTTCTTCACCTTTAGATAAATCTTTCTCAAACAGGCTTTCATGACTGTTCACTAACAGCATTGCCAAAGTTTATGATTTTGTTAATGATTTGTTTATTTTTCTAACATATGTGATTCATAGGGATAGGAAGGTATAAGCAAAAGAATTATAAATTTATATATTTTAACATAACAGCACATATATTGTTTCCAGCTCTAGTTAGAACTTCCATGACCTCCCACTCCAATGCTGGTTGGAGTCATACCTGGCACATAGGAGTTTGGTTGTGGTTGTTAGAGGTCAGTCATCTCAGCTCCAGGACATCTCGGCAGGAGTTCCTTAGTGTAACATCCTAGGCCCATAAATCTTCAACTGCTTCCCTCCATTATAAGATCAGAAGTGGAGATGTTCGCTGACCATTGCATAATGCTCAGTGCCCTTCACAACTCCTCAGGTATTGAAGCAGTCCATGTTCAAATGCAACAGGATCTGGACAATATCTATACTCAGGCTGACAAGTGGCAAGTAACATTGGCTCCACATGAATGCCAGGCTATGATCATACCCAATAAGAAACATTCCGACCACTACCCCTTGACATTCAATGATGTGACCCTCACTAAATCCCCCACTATCAAAATCCTTGAGGTTACCATTGACCAAAAAATCAACTACCTAAGTACAGTGGCTACCAAGAGCAGGTCAGAGACTAAGAATACTGTGGCAAGTAACTCACTTCCTGACTCTCCAAATTCTGTCTATTATCTAAAAGACACATGTAAGGAGTGTGATGGAATACTCTCCAATTGCCTTGATGGGTTCAACTCCAACAACACTCAGGAGGCTTGATACTATCCAGCACAAAGCAGCCCACTTGATTGACACCACAACCACCACTCTCTCCATCACCAGTACTTAGTAGCAACAGTGTATCCTATCTACAAGATGCACTGCAGAAATTCACCAAAGATCTTCAGACAGTACCTTCCATCTAGAAGGACCAGGACAGCAGATACATGGGAATACCACCACCTGGACGTACGTTTGCTCACTGAGCTGGAAGATTCAGTTTCAGATATTTTGTCACCATAATAAGTAACATCATCATTGAGCCTCTGGTGAAGCACTGGTGTTATGTCCTGCTTTCTTTTTATGTGTTTAGGTTTCTTTGGGTGTTTGTTGATGTCATTTCCTGTTATTTTCCTCAGGGGATGGTAGATGGGATCCAAATCAATGTGTTTGTTGATAGAGTTCTGGTTAGACTGCCATGCTTCTAGGAATTCTCATGCATGTCTCTATTTGGCTTGTCCTAGGTTGAATGTGTTGTCCCAGTCAAAGTGGTGTCCTTCCTCATCTATATGTAAGGATACTAGTGATAGTGGTTCATGTCTTTTTGTAGTTTGTTGATGTTCATGTGCCTTGGTGGCTAGTTTTCTGCCTGTTTGGCCAAAGTAGTGTTTGTTATAGCCCTTGCAAAGTATTGTGTAGATGACATTCGTTTTGCTTGTTGTCTGTATAAGGTTAGTAGGTTTGAGAAGATTTATACCCCAGGTTGAGGTTCTGGGTGTAAGCTTGCTCACTGAGCTGGAAGATTCATTTTCAGATGTTTCATCGCCATACTATGTAACATCATCAGTGAAGCGCTGGTGTTATGCCCCGCTTTCTTGTAATGTGTTTAGATTTCTTTGGGTGTTTAGTGATGTCATTTCCAGTTCTTTTTCTCAGAGGATGGTAGACGGGGTCCCTAATCATAGAACATAGAACATAGAACATAGAAAAGTACAGCACAGAACAGGCCCTTTGGCCCACGATGTTGTGCCAAGGTTTAATCCTAATGTAAAAAATAATAACTTAACCTACGCACCCCTCAACTCACAGCTCTCCATGTGTCTGTCCAGCAGTTACTTAAATATTCCTAATGACTCTGCTTCCACCACCCCACTGCAATGCATTCCATGCATTCACAACTCTCTGCATAAAGAACCTACCTCTGACATCTCCTTTATACCTTTTCCCTAATATATTAAAAATATGACCCCTCGTACCCGTCAATCCTGCCCTAGGGAAAAGTCTCTGGCTATTGACTCTATCTATTCCTCTCATTATTGTATACCTCGATCAGGTCTCCTCTCTTCCTCCTTCTCTCCAGAGAGAAAAGTCCAAGCTTTCTCAATCTTTCTTCATAAGGCAAGCCCTCCAGTCCAGGCAGCATCCTGGTAAACCTTCTTTGTACCCTCTCCTCTGTATTTTTCCTATAGTAGGGCGACCAGAACTGGACAGAATATTCCAAGTGTGGTCTCAGCAGGGACTTGTAGAGCTGCAGCAAAACCTCGCAGCTCTTAAACTCGATCCCCTTGTTAATGAAAGCCATAACACCATATGCTTTCTTAACAACCCTATCTACTTGGGTGGCAACCTTGAGGGATCTATGTACTTGCACACTCAGATCCCTCTGTTCCTCCACACTGCCAAGAATCCTGTCTTTAATCCTATATTCAGCTTCACATTTATCCAGGTTGAATTCCATCTGCCATTTGTCAGCCCAGCTCTGCACCCTGTCTGTGTCACGCTGTAGCCTGCAATAGCGCTTGATACTATCAACGACACCTCCAACCTTTGTGTCATCTGCAAATTTACTAACCCACCCCTCAACCTCCTCGTCCAAGTCAGTTATAAAAACGACAAAGAGCAGAGGCCCAAGAACAGCCCTGCAGGACACCACTCACCACTGACCTTCAGGCAGAATACTTTCCATCTACAACCACTCTCTGTCTTCTGTCAGCCAACCAATTCTGAATCCAGAGAGGCAAATCTCCCTGTATCTCATACTTCTTGACTTTATGAATGAGCCTACCAAGGGGAACCTTATCAAATGCCTTGCTGAAGTTCATATACACCACATCCACTGATCGACCTTCATCGACCTGTTTTGTCACCTCCACAAAGAACTCAATAAGATTCGTGAGGCATGACCTGCCTCTCACAAAGCCATGCTGACTACCTTTAATCACGCTATGATTTGCCAAATAGTCATAGATCCTATCCCTCAGAATTCTTTCCAAAACTTTGTTGACCATAGACATAAGACTGACTGGTCTGTAATTGCCAGGAATTTCCCTATTACCCTTCTTGAAAAGAGGAACAACATTCGCCTCCTTCCAATCCTCTGGTACGATGCCCGTGGAGAGTGAAGAGGCAAAGATGTTCGCCAGAAGCTTAGCAACTTCCTTTCTCGCTTCTTGGAGCACCCTAGGATAAATCTGGTCTGGCCCTGGGGACTTATCAATCTTAATGTTTTCCAAAATTTCCAGCACATCAACTTCATCCATCTTGATCTGGTCAAGCCTGTATCCCAGCTCCTCAAAGTTCTCATTCACAACAAGGCCCCTTTCCTTAGAGAAAACTGAAGCAAAATACTCATTTTGGGCTTCCCTTATCTGCTCAGACTCCACACACAAGTTCCCTACGCTATCCTTGATCGGCCCTACCTTCTCCCTGATCATTCTCTTATTCCTCGCTTATGAGTAAAATGCCTTTGGGTTCTCCCTAATCCTATTTGCCAAGCTTTTTTCATGCCCCCTCCTGACTCTCCTCAGTCCATTTCTGAACTCCTTCCTAGCAAGCCTGTAATCCTCTAAAGCTGTGCTAGATCCTTGCTTCTTCCACCTTATGTAAGCTGCCTTCTTCCTTTTAACGAGAAGCTCCTCTGTTCTCATCATCCAACGTTTCTTAACCTTACCCCTTCTTACCTGTCTCAGAGGAATAAATGCATGCATCACTCGCAACAACTGCTCCTTAAACAGTCTCCACATGTCTGCTGTGCCCTTTCTGTGGAACAATTGCTCCTAGTCTGTACTCCCAACTCCTGCCTGTTAGCGTCATAATTTCCTTTTCTCCAATTAATTATCATCCCTCGGTAACTGTTCCTTTCTCTCTCTAAGGCTATGTTAAATGTTAGGCGGTTGTGATCACTGTCACCAAAGTATTCTCCCACTGCGAGCTATGACACCTGTCCTGACTCATTGCCGAGCTCCAAATCCAAAATGGCCTCTCCCCTTGTCGGTCTGTCTACATACTGAGTAAGGAAACCGTCCTGAACACACCTGACAAAAACGGCTCCATCCAAACCATCTGCACTTAGGAGGTTCCAGTCGATATTGGGAAAGTTGAAATCACCCATAACTACAAACTTGATACCTCTGCATTTCTCCAGAGTCTGCCTGCCTATGAGATCTTCAATCTCTCTACTGCTATTAGGTGGTCTGTAGAAAACCCCCAATGAGGTGGCTGCTCCCTTGCTGTTCCTGACTTCCACCCATACTGACTCAGCAGACAGTCCTTCCTCAACAACTTTCATTTTTGTAGCTGTGATGCATTCTCTGATTAGTAATGCTACACCCCCTCCTCGTTTTCCACCCTCCCTGTTCTTTCTAAATGTTCTAAACCCTGGAACATCAAGCAACCATTCCTGCCTCTGTGAAACCCACGTCTCTGTCACGGCCACAACATCATATCCCCAAGTACTGATCTATGCTCTAAGTTTGTCACTCTTATTTCTGACACTCCTTGCATTGAAGCAGACACACTTTAACCAATCCATCACACGTTTCATCACATGAGAAACCTTCCTAACAGATTCATGACATTCTGTCACTGCCCCATCTGCAAATGTCCCCTTCTCTGATATGTGGCTCTGATTCCCACCCCCCTGCCAGTCTAGTTTAAACCCTCCCGAATCACACGAGCAAATTCCCCACCCAGGACATTTGTGCCCCTCCAGTTCAGGTGCGACCCGTCTTTCAAGTACAGGTCCCACCTTCCCCAGAAGGTATCCCAATGTTCTAGGTATCTGAAGCCCTCCCTCTTGCACTAGCTTTACAGCCAATTGTTAAGCTGCATTTGCTGAATGTTCTTCACCTCACTATCTCGTGGCACCAGTAGCAAATCTGAGATCACCACTCTACTTGTCCTGCTCTTCAGCTTCCAACCTAACTCTCTTTAGCCACTTTTCAGATCCTCAATCCCTTTCCTAGCTATATCATTGGTGCCAATATGTACCACGATTTCTGGCTGCTCACCCTCCCCCTTCAGAATCTTGCAAACATGATTGGTGACATCCCGAACCCTGGCACCAGGGAGGCAACATACCTTCCGGGAGTCCTGTTCCTGACCACAAAATCTCCTGTCAGTCCGTCTAACTATTGAGCCCCCTATTACTAACCCTTTTCTGTTCTCCCCCCTTCCCTTCTGAGCCACAGTGACAGGCTCAGAGCCAGAGACCTCACAACTATGGCTTTCCCCGATAAGCTGTCCCCACCAGCAGTATCCAAAACGGTATACTTGTTGCTGAGGGGAGTGACGATAGGGGATCCCTGCTCTGATTGTCGGTTCCCTTTCCTCACCCTGACTGTAACCCAGCTGTTCTTATCCTGTGTCTGGGGAGTGACCACCTCCCTGTACATCCTCTTAATTTCTCCCTCAGCCTCCAGGATGATCCAAAGTTCATCCAGCTCCAGCTCCAGTTCCCTAACTTTGTTTTCAAGTGTTTGCTGATCGATATTGGAATGCCACACTTCAAGGAATCGTCGTGCGTCACTGTTTGGCATATCCTAGGATGGATGTGTTGTCCCAGTTCAAGATAGTGACCCACTATCACTAGTATCCTTACATAGACCCAAAAAAGCAGAAGAATGTGCCCAGAAAGCCACTTTACCCTACATCAAAGACATCTCTGAAATGACTGCCAGACTACTCTTGGCATGGTGGTAGCACACAAACCCACCAACAGACTTAATCAGCAGCTAATGAACTTAAAAGATTCTACACAGACTGAATGTAATTTTGCTCGCTGAACTTGAAGGTTCATTTTCAGATGTTTCATCACCATGATAGGTAGCATCATCAGTGAGCCTCTAGTGAAACACTGGTGGTATGGGCCTCTTTTTATTTATGGGTTTAGGTTTCCTTGGGTTGGTGATGTCATTTCCTGTGGCGATGTCATTTCCTGTTCTTTATCTCAGGACATTGAACAAACTGGCAGAAAACTAGCTACCAGGGACACATGAATATCAAAAAGACATGACCCACTCTCACTAGTATCTTTACATACAGACGAGGAAGGACACCACTTTGACTGGGACAACACATCCATCCTCGGACAGCCCAAACAGAGACATGCGCGAGAAATCCGAGAAGCATGGCACTCTAAACGGAACTCCAGCAACAAACACATTCACTCGAATCCCATTTACCACCCCCGAGAAAAAGAACAGGAAATGACATCACCACAACATCAAATGACATATGACGTAAACTCATATCCAGAACCTCAACCTGAGCTACAAATCTTTTCAAAACGCACTGACACCACTACCTGTAAGATCCCCCACAACCATCTCATCCTGACTTGGAAATATATTGTCGTTCCTTCACTGTCAGTGGATCAAAATCCTGGAATTCCTGCTCTCATGGCATCGTGGGTCAACCCACAGCAGGTGGAGTGCTGCAGTCGAAGGGCAGCCAGGGCTTGGGCAATAAATGCTGACCGCCCAACAATGGCTACGTCCCATGAACAAGTTTTTAAAAACTAACTCAAACTGGTTGTATTTCTGTATCTCTGATTTTTCGAAATTTAGCAGAAAATCAAAGATGCTCACTAATGTTCTGATGACTTCCCTCCCTCCCCACATGCCCCCCTCTCAAAGGTTCACAACAGTGGTAAACAGATGCATTTTGGGGTCAATCGTCGAGGACTAATAAATCCCAAAACCAAACAACATATAAAGCAAGTATTTTCAGTGTAGCCAGCTGACGTGTAAGCCTGCTTGATTTTCAAATCTATTGAAGTCAACAGTAAAGAAAATGGTTGGAAAAGAAAAGAAACACTTGATAGCACCTATCACTACCTCAATGTGACCCAAAGCACTTTACATTTGATTGAGGACTTGTTACAAAAATCGCAGACAATTTACCACAGGGATCAGTGCTGGGACCACAACTGTTGACAATTTATATTAATAACTTAGACGAATGAAGTAAATGTACTGCAGCCAAATTGGCAAACAGCATAAAATGGGTGGCAATACTGGTCCCAAGAAGGATACAAATGGATTCCAGAGAGATATTCTTACGTTAAGCAAGCGGACAAAATAATTTGGTAAATGGAGTCAAGTTGCTCATTTTGGAAGGGCGAAGAAAGAAATAGAGTATTATTTAAAATGGAGAAAAACTGCAGAAAGCTGCAACACAATGAAATTTTGGGCTACTTGTGCACAAAACACAACAATCCAGCAGGTGATCAGGAAGGCTAATGGAATGTAGACCCTTATTTCAAGAGGTTGCAGTATCACAGAATCCCTACAGAGTGGAACAGGCCCTTCAGCCCAACAACCCTCTGAAGAGTAACTCACCCAGACCAATTCCCCTACCCTATTATTCTACATTTACCCATAACTAATACAGCGAGCCTACACATCCCTGAACATCTTTTGGATTGTGGGAGGAAACTAGACATGGGGAGAATGTGCAAACACCACACAGACAAACAGTCACCCCAAGGCTGGAATCAAACCTGGGTTCCTGCCGCTGTGAGGCAGCAGTGCTAACCATTAAGCCACCGTGCCTGTGTAGGTAGGAAGGTCTTACTGCAACTATACAAGGTGCTTGTCAGACCACATCTGGAGTACTGTCAGTAACTTTGGTCCCCTTATTTAATTAAAGATATGATTTCATTGGAGGCAGTTCAGAGAATGTTCACTAGAATGATCCCTAATCATGAGGCATTGCTTTATGAACAAAGGCTAAACAGGCTGGGACTCTTCTCCCTGGAGTTTAGAAGAATGAGAGGTGACCTCATTGGACCATATGGGATTCTTAAGGGTCTTGACATGGTAGATGCTGAGAAGATGTTTCCCCTCAGGATAGAGCCTAGGGCTAGAGGGCACAGTCTCAGAATGAAAGACTGTCAGTTTAAGACTGAAATAAGGATAAATCTCTTCTCTCTTTGGAACTCCTTGCCACAGAGAGCTGTGGGGGCAGAGTCCAAATCTGTATTTAAGGCTGAAATAGATAGATCTTTGATCAGTAGGGTTAATCAAGGGTTACGGGGAAAGAACAATGAAGTGGATATGAGGAACATCAGTTCAGCCATGATCATACTGAATGTCAGAGCAGGCTCAAACAGCCAAATGGCCTTCTCCTGTTCCTATTACTTATGTTCTTAAGTGATATAATGTGCTCTTTTACAAATAGTTGAGAGATTTAAAATCTCATTTAAAAGCTCATATTTCTGAAAATATGGCACTCCCTCACAACTGTACTAGAAAATGTTAACCTGGACTTTGTGCTGAAAACTGCAATGGATGTTAAAAGCATAAACATTTGACTCCAAGATGTAGATATTACTGACAGCCACAGATGCCATTTTAGGGGTTGTAATTGTGCTACAATTTTGTTTTCTGCCAACACCGAATGACAAGTTCAGTCTTGATGCTTCCGTGGAGGTTAACTATTAACACATGGTGGTGAATTCAAAGACTTGAGCATGTCATGTAGGCCAGTATTCCATGGTAGAATGTCAAATATCATGCATTTTTGGAGATATCATCCTTTTTATTTAGGGTTGGCATTCTTGTGGTGCAGTGATAGTGTCACTACATTTTTGCCAGGAAACCCGGGTTCAAATCCCGCCTGCTCTAGAGGTGTGTAACAACATCTCCGAACAGATGGATTAGAAAAAATCACTTTGAGAGGTGTAACCTTGCAGTTCAGTTAAATGCTGAAGACTTAATAAATATGCTAATGAATAGTGGACAGTTCTTTTGGTATTATGAGTGACATTCCATCTATGGCCATCATCATCAAAAGCATGTTAATTCATCATCAACTACAAGTTATTTCATTGACATGGGCATTGCTGACAAGGCTAGCATTTTTGTCCATGTCTAGTTGCCCTGAATTGAATGACTTCTGTGGCCACTGCAGAGGGCAGTTAAGTGTCAACTGCATAGAGAGACATACAGGCCAGATTGGATAAGGGTTCCTTACATAAAGGATACTGGTCAACCAGATAAGTTTTTATAATAATTGATGGTCATTTTGTGACTTCCATTACTGAAACTGACTTATAATCCAAATTTAATTGAAGTGGTTGAAGCCAATATAATTACAAATTTAAAAGACATCTGGATAGGTCATGAATAGGAAAGGTTGAGAGGGATTTGGGCCAAATGCTGGCAAATGGGATTAGATTAATTTAGGATATCTGATTGGCATGGACAAGTTGGGCTGAAGGGTCTGTTTTTGTGCTATATAATTCTATGACTCTATGAATTTTTATTCCGTCAACTCCTGTAGTGAAATTTGAATCAATTTCCTCAGAGCATTAGCCTAGATCTCTCAACGGCTAATCCAGTGACATTAACACAGCGTCATGAGTAAACAGACAAAAACTTAGCTGGTAGAATATAATGAGGGGAAATGTGAGTTTATGCACTTTGGCGGGAAGAATAGAGGAGCTGAATATTATTGAAATGGAGAAAGACTGCAGAAAGGTGCAGCCGATAGAGTTTTGAGGGTCCTCATGCATGAGTCACAAAAAGCTAGTATACAAGTTTAGTCTGTTATAGGGAAGGCAAGTGGAACATTGCTCTTTCTTTTATAAGGACATGGAACAGAAACATAGGGAACTCTTGCCAAAATTATACAAGTACTAGTTAAGCCACACCCAGAATACTATAAATAGTTTTGGTCCCTTTATCTAAGGAAAGATATACTGTCATTGGGGTGGCAGTCCAGAGAAGGTTCACTGAGTTTATCCTGCACATGAAGGAATTGTTTTGTGAGGAGAGTTTGAGTAGGTTGGGCCTCTACTCTATAGAATTTAGAAGAATGAGTGATGGCATTTCTGAAACATATGATTCTCAGGGGTCTTAACAGGGTGGATGTGAGAGGTCATTTGTCCATGTGGAAGGGTATAATCTCAGAGTAAAAGATCATCTATTCAAGATAGCAATGAGGAGGAATGTATTCACTACCTTTAAGGGTAGTGAATCTGTGGAATATTTTACCACACAGGGCTGTCAAGGCTGGGTGTTAAGAACATTCACTGCTGAGATAGACAGATTTTTAAATCAGTAAGAGAATCAAGAATTATGGGGAAAAGGCAGGAACACGCTATTAATGATTATCAGGTCAGCCATGAACCTATAGAATGGCAAACCAAACTTGTTTGGTTGAATATCTTACCTGTGCTCCTGAATCTTACGGTCTTATGGCCATCTTAACGGGGCAACTATTCAATTTTTGGGATCTTGCTGCCTGTAAATTGGCTGCACTGTTTGCCTACATGACTAGGCAATTGCCCACAGTTAATGAAGCACTTTGGGACGGTTTTGTAAATGTATGATTCAAAACGATAAAAGTGCAAGTCATCTGTTCAATATTAATAAATATGAATGCTGGCCACATTGCAACAAGTTTGCTTGCTTTCACTAGCCTATTCCATTCATTATTTTAATAAGAACTTTAACCTCAGTCTTTACTCTGAAGATGAATGCGAATTCCCCTAGTCTGTCTTCTGCAATGTACTAACATAAATCTCTCTCTTGCTCTCCTTTAAGGCTTCTCCAATACATCATTGTCAATAGGCAGCCCTGACGACAAAAAAAAGCTGAGCATAATCTCATTAATTAGTAAAAATTGTAGAGGAAAGGAAAAGAAGATTCATTGACATTTTTCATTTCATCCTGAAAAGGGAGTTGTGAATTTTAAACTACACCATCTTTTGGTGACTCACAATCAGTAATAATAAACCCCGTGGATAATTATTAAATAGATTGCAACAGGAAAACTGACTGAATAATGTCAAACTGATTCAATTCCTTACTGTCTTTCAGATTTGTATGGTTAAAGCTCAAAGCGGAAATTAAATGTAAAAATGCAGAATGTGGATTAAGGCTCTTCTCTCACCCAGATGGTTGTCATTTGGTATTCAAGTTTACTAACTCATCAAGCTCCTGACCTAAGGGATATTTGCTGAATGTCACCATGAAGATCAAAGTTCAAGCAATCGTATTTTTCATGGGCTGAGTAACACTGTGCGATCATTAGCAAACATGCCCCCTTTTCATATTGGAGGGAAGATCATGTATAAAACAACTGGAGGTAGAACAAACAAAGAACAATACAGCATCAGAACAAGCCCTTTGGCCCTCTAAGATGTACTAACACATGCTGCCCTTCAATGCTAAAACTGTCTTCACTTACAGGATCCATATCCCTCTATTCCCTTCCTATTCATGTATTCATCCAAGTGCTTCTTGAATGCTGCTATTGTGTCTGCTTCCACCACCTCCTCTGGCAGCGTGTTCCAGGCACTCCCCACCCTTTGTGTGAGAAACTTGCCTCACACATCTCTTTTAAACTCCCACCCCCACAGCGTGTCCCCTAGTGATTGATCTCTCCCCTATGAGAAAAGGCCTCATATTTTCCACTCTATCCATGCCATTCATGGCTTTATAAACTTCTATCACGTTGCCCTTCAACCTCCTTTGTTCCAATGAAATCAAACGCTGTCTACCCAAACTTTCTTCATAGTTAAAATCCCCCAGAGCAGGCAACATTCTGATAAACATTTTCTGTACCTTCTCCAAAGTATCCACATCCTTCTGGTAGTGTGGTGCCCAGAACTGTATGCAATTGACCAGAAGCGTAAAAATAAGATAGTTTGGCTTAGCTACATGTGTGGAACACCTGCAATGATTTCCTGAGATAGAAATGTTTAATGTATTTAAAATTCCTGTCATTTTTCATTGCTCTCAATCCAGATCCTGAGAACGTGCATAAGAAGAGAAGAAGCTGGTTTAGGCTGAGCAATTTAAAGTGCTAGAGAGCTCTGCACAGCAATATTTTACTGGTCAATAACACTAATATCTAGCACAACAAAACCACATCACAAGGAGGTAAATTAGAAGGAAAAAAAACAACAGGGAATCCAGCACAAAACTGATCGATACTTCTGTTGAAAATGCATACAGCTCATGCAATTGGGATTTGGCAAATGCAGTTTGTGTTCTCTATTTGCTTGGTCATTACAGGCAGTGATTACAGAAAGGAAAATCAACTCACCCGATGTGTCAGCAAGCAAGACCCACAGCGAACTCAGTTGGGAGATAGGATGACAGTACTGATTCTTCCTTCCAATTTCTAATTTGAAAGTTATTTCCTTCCAAAGGGAATGGATTTGGAAATATTTATTTTCAGAAGTAATTCCATTGCATGCATTTGTATCTACCTGTGAAGTATGAATTGATCAGCTGTAATTATCTACTTCTCAAATGTCCCCATATCATTTTTCACTAAATCTTTGCTGCAGTCAATCTGACTGTAACGTAATGACTCTTCCTTGTTAACCCACCCCCATCTTCAAAAACCTGTTCTACAATGTCTTAAGTAACAGACACCAATAATGTTTAAATACTGGATGTTTCAACACATATCAGAACCATGTAAGGGCTAGGAAGTAAGGAGTCAAAAACACATTTTTCATCGAATCTAACAATGGACTTTGGGAGCATAGGGTCCAGCAGGGATCCTATGACAATATCAGTCAATTAGGCACAAATTGTGTGTTGAAACTGAACTCATTGCATGAGTTGCAGATTTCAGGAGTTTTTCTGTTCATTCATGGGACATGGGCATTGCTGGCTTGGCCAGCATTTTATCACCATCCCTAGTTGCCCATGAGAAGGTGATGCTGAGCTGTCATTTTAAACTACTTGTGTCCATATGCCTTGTGGGTATTATTATTATTCAGACCCACAAGGCCATTAGGAAGGGAATTCCAGGATTTTTGGCACTGCAGGAAGACAGATACATCTTTAAGTCAGGATGGTGAACAGCTCGGTGGAGAACTTGCAGGTGGTGTTGTTCCCCTCAGCTGCCCTTGTCCTTCTAGATGGAAAAGGTAGCAGATTTGAAAGATGTTGTTGAAAGAGCTTAGGTAAATTTCTGCAGTGCAGCTTACAGATGATACATACTGCTGCTACTGAGTTTGTGGATGCTTTGCCCTGGACGGTATCAAGCTTTGTGAGTAGTGCTAAAGCTGCACCCATTCAGGTAAATGGGGATGATTCCATCACATTGATTTGTGCCTTATAGAGGGTGAATGTTTTGAGGAGTCAGGAAGCGAGTTACACCCTTCAAGAGTCCTCGTGTCTGACCTGATCTCATAGCCACTGTATTTATATGGCCAACCAAGTTCAGCTTCGGTCAATGGTAATTCCTTAAATGTTGCTAGTGATGGATTCAATCATGGTAACATTACTGTTGTTGGAGACAGTCATTGCCTAACATTTGAGTGACATATATGTGACAAGTCATTTTTCAGGCCAAGTCCAAAGCTGAATATTGTCCAGGTCTTGTTGCATTTGGAGATAGATTGCATTGGTATCTGTGGAGTTGTGAATGTTGTTGAATAGTCTGTAGTCATGAGCAAACATCCCCATTTCTGACTTTAGGATGGGAGGAATATCATTGATGAAGCAGCTGAAGTGGTTGGGCCTCTGGTAATATCCCCGAGCAACTCCTGCAGAGATTCCTTCGAGCTGACATGACTGACCTCCAACAAGTACAACCATCATCCCTTACTCCAGGAATGACCCCAACCCACAGACAGTTTTCCCCTTACTCCCATTAGCTTCAGTTTTGCTAGAAGTTCTTGATGGCACATTCAATAAATGTGGTCTTGATGTCAAATGCAGTCAACTCTCACCTCACCGCTGGAACTAAACTCTTTCGTCCATGTTTAAAGCATGGCTCGAATGAGGTCAGGAGCTGGTGGCCCAAGCAGACTCCAAATAAAATATTTGCATGTTTGCTATACATAGTGGAGTAGTGGGGCTCAGTGTCCAGTGCATTCCTCCTTTCATAGTCACAACATTTGTAATCATAATTTCGAAAAGTCATAGAAGCACAAAAACTCAGAACTCATCTCAGTCTTAAATGTTCTATCCTGTATCTCAAACAATGACCCCTGGTTTTGGACTTCTTGGTCATTGTAATATTTTTCCTACATCTGCACCTGTTAGAATTTGTAGGTTTCTATGAGATTCTCCTCATTCTTCTAAACTTCAGTGATATAGTTCTAACCAATTCAGTTTCTCTTCACAAATCAATCCTGCTATCCCAGGAATCAATCTGGTAAACCTTTGTTGTGCTCCCTCCATAGTCAAAACATCTTGCCTAAGAAAACTGCATGCAATGTCCAGGTGAGATTTCACCAGGGCCCCGTACAAATGCAGCCAGACATCCTTGCTCCTGGGCTTAAGCCTCTCATTATCAAAGTCAAGGTATCAGTTGCCTTCTTCATTGCTTGATTACCTTCAGCAACTGTTTACAATAACACTCAGGTCTCACTGCACTTCCCTCTTTTCAAATCGATTATTATTCAGATAATAGTCTGACTTATAGGTCCACTGCAGGTTTTCACTATTATTTTTATGATATTGTAGTCAAAGCCAGTATTATGTTACTTTTGGCCTCATCCATGCATTGCAAAAAAATGTTGGTGAATTGAACACTTGTTCCACGAATCTCACTCAAAATGGACAAGGAATCCATATTCCAACAATTGGCTATTTTTTGCAGTTATGTTGGTTGTTCATCTGAGTAGTTGTCTAGTGATCACTCTTAAAAAGAGTGATTATTTGAATATTACTGGGAAATTCTGAGTACTTGTGGATTAGCACTCGTTAGGTGTAACCCACCTTTAGAAAAGATGGAAAGAAAAACAAAGTTGGTCACTTTACATAATGTTTCTGATGGGGCTCATTTTGTATTCATCGCAGGAGCAGCTCAGTATTGCAAATCAGGTAAGATGAACAGAGTGTGCCATAAAGCAAAAGTTAGGAAACAAAGACTTGGCAGACATCAGATAAACATAACATGTAAGGTGACATTGAAAGGTGAACCTCTCCCCAGCTCTGGCTGTCTGTTGAATAAACCTTACCCATTTCATGTTCTCTGTCTTGACATTAATTTTCAAAATTAAAAGGCTCTGCTGGTGACTGTTTAAATTATTCAAGGGTACGACAATTCAATTATTATGCAGAAAGATTTTTAAAATGGTAGCAGCGTTCTTCACCCACGCAGCACCCCAACACAGAATGAAAATATACAAACTGCAAGGGTCTTTCCAACTGGCCACACGAAGGAAAGAACAACTTTACTGCTGTTTTCAAGAGGTCAAAGGTCACCCTCACACAGCAGGCACTTAGTTCAAATCATCCTTCTATTCCGAGTCCCTTGCAGCAGCTATGCTTGATGGGAATGAAATCTTTTACCTATAATTAAAAATAAGCTGATAAGGAGTAGAGATAGTTTGCAGGGGATGGAGGTTTCAAACTAGTCCCACGGGTTTAGCTGTATAGTTTGTAGGAGAGTTGAATTAATTCAGTACAGCTTCAAATTGAATCGTCTTGCATTATGATATCACACAGTGCTATCTAGTGGAAGCTGAATGAAATTAACTTGAAACATAAAGGATCACCTGTGTGGAGCATCATTGCACAGTGTTATGCTGTTTCTCATTTTGCAGATTTAAAAAATAATAATAATTTGAATATCACTAAAAATAGAGGCATAGAGCAATCATTTTTCTGTGCACTCATCAGAACCAACATAAGAATACCAGGTTTATTATTCATAACTTACAGTCATGAGATGCAGGTGTTGATTGATTAGTAAGTACACATTGTTTTCTCCATTGCAACAACTCCACCAATGTGGAGCACCAGCTCCCAGATCCTTCAAAAATGTGAGGTTTGAACATATTTCCTTTGTTTACAGAGAATAAGTCACTGTGTAAGAATGTATGTCATTTGTAGAAGTATAAAAGAGGCATGTTGTGAGCTTGACTAATTGCCTCAAATCAATTGTTAGTATCACTGTCAACACATTTGCGATTGTTCTGCAAGTACTGCGCACTTGTGGCATCAGACCTAACAACAGACCAGCCTTTCAGCCCAACAAGTCAACACCAACCCTTCAATGGTAACTCATCCATTCTCCATCCCTATTATCCTATATTTACCCCCTGACTAATGCACTAGAGGAAACCCACCCAGATACAGGGAGAACATGCAAACTCCACACAGACAGACATCCAAGGCTGGAATTGAACACGGGTCCCTGGTGCTGTGAAGCAGCAATGCTAACCACTGAGCTACCGTGTCACCCCAAAGTTTTGTAAATGTAAATTGATTGAGCATCATCCATGCTCTGGCTATTATGAACAAGCCATTTGATTTGACGAGTCATTTGCTATGGCAAAGTAAGCTTCTTTTCAGTTATTTATTTAAATTCTGTACTACCAAATGAATTAACAATTAACAAAGTATGCTAAATTCTCCATTTCTGAATGACTTGGACCATAAGAGACTGAGGCCCACTTGATTATCTGTGCTGCAGAAAGATCTTGACCGCAGCCACGACAGATGGCATGGTGGCACAGTGGTTAGCACTGCTGCCTCACAGCACCAGGGATCCAGGTTCAATTCCAGCCTCAGGTGACTGTCTGTGTGGAGTTTTCACATTCTCCCCATGTCTGCACAGGTTTCCTCTCACAATTCAAAGATGTATAGGTTAGGTGAACTGGTCATGCTAAATTGCCCATAGTAGTCAGAGATGTGTAGGTGAGATGCAGTAGTCAGGGGAAATATAGGGTAGAGGAATGGGTCTGGGTGAATTACTCTTCGGAGGGTTAGTGTGGACTTGATGGGCCAAATGGCCTCTTTCTATGCTACAGGGATTCTATGATAAGCCAATGGTCTGGAATAAGGGTGAAATCAGATTGGGGTCTATGATTAGTGGATAGTAAAACCAAATACAATGAGGAGAATGTTTCAGCTATGGTTAAAGCTCACCATTAAGTGACATCGCAGTTATATCCCAGAATTAAATGCAACTTCTGCAAGGAGAAATACAAAGAGCAGAAAAGTCTATGAAACAAAGCTGCCTGTGGGGCTTGAACCTATGGTCATTGAACTGTGAGACAAGATTGTTAGCCAATAAGCCAGTAAAGAGAACCTACTGCCAATCTTTAGTTGGAAGATGGCGACTAATATCAGATATCGAGAAAGGGAGTAGTTTGATTGAGGGTGACATGGTGTAAAATGAACTGGGAAATATTTTTATTTTGCACGCATCTCTAAACATAAAGGGCATGGTGATAGTAAATGAAGAGTTGGGAATATAGCACTTGATTTGCACAGTCCTTAAAAAACATAGCAGTCGGTAAGTATGCAATTAAGCTTCAAGCACTGAGAGAGAAAAAATTTAATTCTGAACAAATCAATCTGTATTACTGGCCAGAAGTATCTCAGGCTCTTATTAAACAAGTCACTGGAAAATTGTAATGTGTTGTCGCAGTGAAAATAGATCTTTGGATGTTTATTACGAGAAAGCAATTTGCCTTTCTGCACAGTGACATCCTCTAATCTCCTATTATAAAAATCATCAGTTGCACCCCGAGTGTGAAGTCAGCCAGTCAGTGAAAAAATAAGGTGAGCCAGTATTAACCATTTCTAGAGTACGGCCAAATACAGAGAGTTAGCTTCCTATTTTATGCTGCTTTTCCTTGCTCTCTCTGATTCTCTCCTCTAGTGTAGCAGAGGTCTTATTAGGCACTGGATCGATGCCAATTATACTCTTGTCATGTGCAAACCCAGACTGTGACAATTAACAGATTGTCCAAGCTTGCAAAACGACACAATATATATTTTTTTCACACCTGTTCTCATTCATTAGAAGTGGGAGCTCTGAATGATTATTTACTGGCTGCCACAGAGGCACCAATATGAGCTATAAGAACTCTAACTATCAAGCTAACTGGTATGAACTTAACATGAATGAGAATCAAACCATGGAATCTCTTGGTCTATGTTGTTAAATGCTGAGTTATGACTGAGCCTTTGAGAAAGAATTTTGACTGAAACAACTGTACCGTGCCATCATCAGTTAATCCATCCGCGCTTGATATTGAAGGATGAAGCGATGATTTTGAGGTATAACTGTAAAATAAAAAGGTCATGTTTGACTATCAATATATTGGTCATAATGAACCGTCACTTTCAAGTACACTAAACAAATCAGACCATGTGTCTCATTTGCCAGTTCTACTGGTATTTCCTTCTGGGTATGGCATTGCAGGATTTGTTCCTGCATGTGATCTTGCCAATACTTGCACAGCAGACAATGCTGAATAATTGGGGCTATGATGTCCTTAGAACAGTTTTAGCCAAGTAATTTCATATAAAGATAAATTTCATGCACCAAATAGAGTCACTTCTTGCAACACAATCCCCGACCCTTCAACATCAAAAAGAACAACCATTAGTATTTATGTAGAGTCATTAACACAGTGAACGTTTTCCACTTCACAAAGATGTGAGGAGAAATTAGACAAGGGGTCCAAAGCTTTGACAAGGACATATCTTTTAATGAGTACCTTATAGGAGATGAGAAAGTTAGAAATGCAACTACTGTAACTGATGAGAGCACCTGTCACTAATAAATCTTCTGTTTAGCAACCCTTTAAGGACTGCTGCATTTAAGTCCTTTAAGACCTCTCCCTCGTCAAACAGTCAATGTCTAGCCAGTCTGGGCATGCTTATCCTATTCCCATTTGAGAAAAGGGGTGGGCTTTCTGTCATAAAATCAGGCATGTATTTTCTCTTAGTTAGGGAGCCTTGCATTCCTGTGCAGCAATTTAATATAACAGTATTCCACAGTGCTAACTCAGATCTAATAACTATTTTAAAAAATGAAAAGAGAATCACAGTATCAGGATTGAAAGTGGATTATTTTTTCAGGACATGCATATGCAGCCTGCATCTGCAAAGATGCTGCCCACTCAAGCCGCAAGCTAACTCACAACCAGTTTCACTACATCAATTATTATATCGCTTACCACTTCTCACTGCTTGGCTTTCAGAAATAGATGTGACGTCAATTTTGCACCTACGAAGAACTGAGTAACTAATAAATCTTCACAGCCAGAAGATTTTGCAAAATGGAGCCATAGCCATTTATCACTAGACTGGAATTTCTTAAAAGTTATTTGAACCATTGATATATAAAATATGGCTAATTGAATCATAAAACCAAAACATTGGAGAGAAATAAATTGTTCTAGATAACAGATAGTTTTATTAATATTGACATAATAATGTGTACACTTATATTAAGTCAGAAGAAAAACAGGGATATTTATAAATGGCATTTTGAAGGCAAGTTTAATATCAAGTAAATCAGATTCTCATCTTGATTACATATCAATTACACAATTTATATCAAGCTCTTCATGTATTGCTGAAATCAGTGAGAAGGAACAGCATGCAGATTTCTCATTTTTTCTGACAACTCTGTGTGGATTTCAATAAATAAACCTATTACCATTAAACCCAGGCAAATCTGGGTAAATGACACCTTGCACACTTCAACCAATTTGTATTAAAGACACTTTACCCAAGTGCCCGTCGATGAGGCAGACAAAGGGATGCAGTTGCAGTTCAGCTCACTTTTATGAGCAAAATACCCCTTTTTGAAAACTGTATGTGAGCATTTCCAAAATTCCCACATTATTTGCTCTCTATCTAGCTTTATCCATCTGAGACACAATACTACCTGCAACAATCCATGTGTTTGAGCTGGGCCGTAGGAATCTCATTCCTCTCTGATGAAGGTTGGCCTCACAGGTCAGGGCCAAATTCTGCCCCAATTCTTGTTGTGAGTCTTTGTGGACCATGTGACTTCTACGTGTATGTTTTTATCTCCATCGGCCCAGACCTTCCAGAATGTTCTGTAGCTTTTGGCCAACAGGATCATGAGTGGGGTGCAAAGCATCCACTGGGGCTGCCCTTCATTGTTGCTGTGCTGGGGTGATGTAAAGTACTTTCCTCAGGCACTACTGCGTGAAAGCCAAGGTGCCAGAAAGTCTGATTGATACACCTCAAATATACAATGCTTGGGCTGTTGTAATTGAGTCCCTTGAAATTTTGTGACCTCTTTGACCTTGATTTCCACTGTTCTCTGTAGCTGATATCTGCTGTTTAATTTAGAGTGGCCAATTTTCTGTTGGGCCCATGGGTCAATTTAGAATGTTGACTTTTGAGTGCATGGTCACTTAACCACAGATTGACTCCATGTAGAATTTCCACAGCTCCTTTACTTTAACAAAATACCTCAGGTAACAATACTCTTCCTCTAATTCTGAACTGAACCCTGTCACTCTGATTATTTTCCCCCACTTCTTTACAGATGTTCGTGTCACTGAAGACACTTTAAAACTGATTTGGGAGTTAACGCTTATATTTCCCAAGAATAGACGCACAAGTTGTGGTGCAGAACTAACCCAATGTCAGCTCAACCTAAACCTATGCCCAATGTTTCCAAAGTACCCAAAACTAACAATGCTGCTGGAAGACTCCACACCTTAACATGGAACCCCAAAATCATGAGAGGCTAGCACCAGTCAAAGTGAGTCCCTGTGTAACTTTAGGTTGCCCTTCCTCTCTTGAAACCTGATTATTAGTGGCTGAAACGAGCTCTGGAATGTAAACCAACCCTAGAAAGAAACAGAATAGTAAGATATAGGAGAGATGAGGTTCAAAACTCTTTGCATGCTGCACTGGAGTATTTGAAGATATATAGGATGCGACATGTGCTTGAGGAATGTAACTTTGTATTGCCTGACAATGCTCCTCTAAAACTGCAGCACTTCACTATGTTAAAGATTCTACATAAATGCATGCGATTGTGGATATGACAGGGATTAATGAGTTTCTACAGTCAGGCTTTCCGAATGCAGTGAGACCAGACAGTCAAGAGGACAAGAAACTAAAGCAGGAAAAGATGTTATGGTCCATTTAGCCTGTCCCATTGATCTTGGTTTCAATTTTTTCCCACCTCCTCTCCATTTTCCTGAGACCCCAAATATCAATCTATCTCAACCATAAATATGTTCAAATAATACCAAGCAAAACCAGGTGCGGTCAAGGATTCTATATATTCTGATCGCTTTGTGAGAAATAACTGCACTTAATCTCAATCCCAAATGGTCCAACCCTTACACTGAGAACGTCCCCATGCTCGAGACTTCTCAATCAAAAGAAATAACCTCTCAGTGTTTACCTTGTACCTTCAACATCTTCTATGTTTCAATGAGATCAGGCAACAGCCTCCTGGACCCCTGAAAATAAAGTGCTAATTAATAAGCTGTCCATCATGGGACAATCCTGTCACATCAGTGACAAATCCAGTGAATTTGTTGTACTGCCTCTAACATGAGTATTTCCTTCCTCAAAAATACAGACGCCAAAGGTGAACACAGTATTCCAGCTGTGGTCTCACCAAAGGACTCTACAACTGCAGCAAAACATTCTTTTCATTATTATCCCTGTACTCCAGACCCTTGCAATGAATGTCAATATGCCTTTTGGTCTTCTCAAGTGTTTGCTATTTCCTGAAGAAGGGCTTTTGCCCGAAATGTCGATTCTCCTGCTTCTCGGATGCTGCCTGACCTGCTGCGTTTTTCCAGCAGCACACTCTCGACTCTAATCTCCATTATCTGCAGTCCTAACTTTTGCTTGCTAGTTCCACATGCCAACTTTCAGAGTTTGTTGAATGAGCACAGCTTGTCCCTCTGAAATCAATATTTACAAGTTTCACATCTTTAAAACAGGTTTTGTTTATTTTTTTAAACTTCCAAAGTAAATAACTCAGTAACTACATTATATTCCATTTGCCTTCTTCTTACCTACCCACTTAACCTGTCTAATCAAAAATCACATGACACTAAATTATAGTCCAACAGGTTTATTTGAAACTGTAAGCTTTCAGAGCCCTGGATCCTTCCTTAGGCAGCTAGTGAGAGAGAATGCATCGGACACAGAATTTAAAAGTAAAAGATCAAAGGGTCATACAACTTTTACGAATATATTGAATAAACCTAGATGGAGGATAAGTCTTTAATCAGTTAGAATGGAGGTGCAGATTTCGATTGATTAATTAGTAATTTCCAGAATTTCTTTCAAGTCACTGCCCCAAGATAACTTGTGGTTTTATCAGAATAATGGTGACGCCTCAGGTCAGACAATGCATTTTAGATGTGAGGCCATGTTTCAAGCCTTGGGGCAGTGACTTGAAAGAAATTCTGGGATTTACATATTAATCAATCAAAACCTGCACCTCCATTCTACCTGATTAAAGACTTAACAGCCATCAAGGTTTGTATAAGTAGTATGACCCTTTGATCTTTTACTTATAAATTCTGTGTCCGATGTATTCTATCTCACTAGCTGCCTGAGGAAGGAGCTAGGGCTCTGAAAACTTATGGTTTCAAATAAACCTGTTAGACTATAACCCAATATCATGTAATTTTTGACTTTGTCGACCCCAGTCCAACACTGGCACCTCCACAACTTAACTTGTCTATACCTCTTTATAACTTCTCTGTGTCCTCCTCAAAACTTCCATTTCCACTTTGTTCTATATCACCAATACATTGAGATGCAATACTCCATCACTTTGTTTAAGTCATTAATCTAGACTGTAAATGGCTGAAGCCCCAGCACTGATTCTTGTAGTACTACAGTAGTCATAGCCTGGCAACTTTGTAAGGCCCCATTTATGCATATTCTTTGATTCCTGTCCCTTTTCTATCCATGCTGATATATCACTTGCAGTTTTATGATGCATTATCTTAATTAATGTTTGGCGTATCACTTTATCAAATGTGTTTTTTTACAGAAGTATTCTAACATCTACCAGTACATCTTTATCTATCCTACATCCTCCATTTACATCCTCCAAAAACTAATATATTTTCAAACATCATTTTGCTTTTGTATAAGCATGTTGACTTTGTCTAATTATACTATGCTTTTCTAAGTACACTGTTAAAACTTCCTTAATATTGCTGAAAAGAGGATACATTTTGTTGAAGCTGTCTCACACTTATAGTCATTCAGTAAGAGATGTGAAGCACAGAAACAGATTCTTCAGTACAATATGCCCACGCTGACCAGATATCCTAACCTACTCCAGTCCCAGTTGCCAGCATTTGGCCCGTATCCCTCTACCCCATCCTTATTCAAACATCCATCCAGATGTGTTTAAAATGCTGTAATTGTACTAACCTCCACTACTTCCTCTGGCTGCTCATTCCATACACGCACCACACTCTGCGTGAAAATGTTGCCCCTAGGGTCCCTTATAAATCTTTCCCATCTCACTTTAAATCTATGCCCTCTAGTTTTGAATTCCATTACACTGGGGAAAAGACTTTAGCTATTCACTCCATCCATGCCCTTCATGATTTTATGAACTTCTATAAAGTCACCCCTCAGCCTCCAACACTCGTGGGAAAACAGCCCCAGTCTATTCAACATCACCCTGTAATGCAAACCCTCCAACCCTGGCAATATCATTGTAAATCTTTTCTGAATCTTTTCAAGTTTCACTTAATCTTTCCTTTAGAGGGGAGACAGAATTGAACACAGTATTCCAGAAGTGACCAAACTGGATTTATGGATGGCACAGTGACTCAGTGGTTAGCATACTCCCTCACAGGCACCAGGGACCTGGGTTTGATTCCAGCCTTGGGCAACTGTCTGTGTGGAGTTTGTATGTTCTCCACATGTCTGTGTGGGTTTTGTTTGGGTGCTCCAATTTCCTCCCACAATCCAAAGATCTGCAGGTGAGGTGAATTGTCCATACTAAATTGCCCATCGTGTTCAGGGATGTGTTTGTTCGGGGTAAACGTAGAGTCATAGAGTAGGGGAATGGGTTCAAATGGGATACAGCTTGGAGGGTCGGTGTGAACATGTCGGGCTGAAAGGCCTGTTTCCACACTGTTGGGATGCCATGATTCTAATGAATGCCTTGTACAGCCACAACATGACCTCGCAACTCCTGTGCTCAATGTCCTGAACAATTATCAGGACTCATTGTCCTAATGAGTACAGGATGAAAAGCTTTAACAATACTTTGTCTTTTTATCAACAGTATTTTCAAAGGACATCCTTAATAATTGATTCCAGCTCTTTCCCATTCACTGAATTCAGGCTAACTGACCTCTGGCTCCCTATTTCTTCTCTTTCTCCCCTTCGTTGATTAGCACTGTAACATCTACTACATTTGTACCTGTCTAGACCACACCAGAATCTAGAAGTTTTGGAAAACTGGAGCCAGAGTACACTCTATCCCTGTAGCTCTCTCTTCCAGAGCCTTCAGGTGTTAGATATTTATTTCTGGGAATCTGTCGGCTTTTAGTCCCTTTTCAATGAGATTACTAGCTAATCTTGCCTCATTGCACATCACTAAATTGTTCTTTTGCATTGACATTTCTGTTTTGATATCTAATTGCTCCTTCACCCTTGACGACCTATTATCATAAAATCTTAAATAGAGCCCCAGCTGTAAAATTAATTAGACAAATTTCAATAGAGCAGCTCTGTCCTTCCCAAATACTAGGTCTCATGAACCAAAACCCCTTCACTCTCACACCACTCTTAAGAGTTAAACATTTAATTATCTAATAAGCTTTGCCCTATGCTAATTGGCATGTGGCTCAGACTACAATCCAGAGGTGATTATCATTGATGTTTGGACCTGTACTCTTCAAACTCTTCAAACAAAACATAAATCTACTTTGCGATTTTTGAGAAGATTTGTAGCTCAGGTTGAGGTTCAGGTTGTAAGTTTGCTCACTGTGCTGGAAGGTTTGTTTTCAGACATTTTGTCACTATGTTAGGTAACCTCATCGGTGAGCCTCCTCCAGTGAAACGCTTGTGTCTGTCCCACTTTCTCTTTGTGTGTCTTGGTCTGTCAAGGTGAGTGATATCATTTCTGATTTTTATTTGCAGAAGTTGGTAAATGGGATGCAAATCAATGTGTTGATTGATCAAGTTCTGATTTGAATGCCGGGCCCCGAGGAATTCCCATGCATGTCTCTGTTTAGCCTGTCTGAGGATGAATGTGTTGTCCCAGTTGAAGTGGTGTCCTTCTTCATCTCTATGTCAGGATCCTAGTGATAATGGATCATGTCTTTTTGTGGCTCGTTGTTGCTTGTGTATCCTGGTGGCTGGTTTTCTGTCTGTCTGACACTGTTACAAACCACATATCCAGATTTCACAACTGTCAGCTATTCAGCCATGACAGCTGCATCATCCAAGTCAGTTTCTCCACGCTTAATGACACACTTTCCTCTCTTTTGCAGGACAAAGTGGAATGCAAGCTAAATGGAAACCACACGATTGAGAAACTGATGTTTTCAGTTACAGTAACATGTGGAGTAGGCTGGTTAGCCTGCAATCTTCCCAAATACATGGTTCAAGAAAAAAGTAATTTGCTCAACACTCAAAACAATGTTAAACCAATAACTCGCTGTTAGATAAATCCAGTGGGTAACTGTGGGAATAAACATAACAGGTTATCTGGTTAAGTAGGAATCAATACTGCCTCATAATTTATAAGCTCCCAAAAGAGAATGAATGTGACTGACTGGAACATTTTGTGGAAATTAATGTGGTTAAGAGAGCAGAATGCCCAGTGAAGAAAGGAATTGAAAAGTAACCGGTAATATAATTTTCTATGCAAAGGGATATAAGATTTACTTCAACATTATATTCATTTTTACAATATTATAATCCCCATTGGCCCACAATATACACCAGATAAGATCTTCATCAATTAATGCTTTTATATCCCCGATCTCAAATTATTTTTATTCTAATACTTCTCTATTAAAGCCAAGTATTTTTTTATTCATTGACTGGTTGAAGGCGTCATTGGCCAGAGCAGCATTTATTGCCCAGAGGGCAGTTAAGAGTCAATCACCTGGCTATGGATCTGGAATCACATGTAAGCCAGACCTGGTAAGATGTCAGTTTCCTTCTCTTGAAGACATTAGTGAACTAACATGAGTTTGCTTTCTCTGACGATCAGTAATGGATTCATGATCATCATTAGATTCTTAATGCTGGATTTTTAAAAATTGAATTCAACCATAGTGAGATACGAGTCTGGGTCCCCAAAACATTACCCAGGTTTCTGGATTAACAGTCCAGTGATTATAGCAGTATGTCGTCACCTTCCGTTAAGTACATTATGCTTTTTAATTGAACATTTGTTATCCATTAAAGAAAATCCATAACTTTTTGTTTTAATTGAGTTTTGTTCCTGCAAGTAAATGTGCATGTATTTTGGGTATCTTTTTGTTTTATTCATTTGTGGGATGTGGGTGTCACTGAGGGCCGGCCATTACCGCCCATCCATAATTGCATTTGAGAAGGTGGTGGTGAACTGCCTTCTTGAGCCACTGCAGTCTACCTGCATGGGTTGACACGTGATGCCATTAAGAAGAGAATTCCTGGATTTTGATCCAGCGATTGTGAACGAACAGCAATATATTTCCAAGTCAGGATGGTGAATGGCTTGGAGGGGAATTAATGGTGATACTGTTCCTATGTATGTGCTGTCCTTGTCCTTCTAGATGGAACTGGAACATGCTGTCTGAAGATCTTTGGTGAATTTCTGCAATGCATCTTGCAGATAATACACTGCTGCTACTGAGCGTTGGTGGTGGAAGAGTGAGTAGATGCTTGTGGATGTGGTGCCAAATCAAGCAGCTTTTCCCTGGATGGTATCAAGTTTCTTCAGAGTGTTGTTGGAATGGAACCCATCCAGGCAAGTGGGGAGTATTTCATTACACTCATGATATGTGCCCTGTAGATTGTGGACAGGCTTTGGGTAGACAGGTCACTCACTGCAGAATTCCAAGCATCTGGCCTGCTCATGTAGCCACCATGTAGCAAGTCCAGTTGAGTTTCTGGTCAATGGTATCCCCCAGAATGTTGATAGTGTGGAATCCATTGATGGTAACATCTTTAAATGTCAAATGGCAGTGATTAGATAGTTTCTTAGTGGTGATGGTCATAGCCATTTGTGTTGCACAGATGTTACTTGCCACTTCTCAGCCAAAGTCTGGATATTGTCCAGATCTAGCTGCATTGGGACATGGACTGCTCCAGTATCTGAGGAGTCACGAATAGTGCTGAACATTATGTAATCATCAGTGAACAACCCTACCTCTGACCTTATGATGGAGGGAAGGTCATTGATAAAGCATCTGAAGACAGTTGGGCTGAGGACACTACCCTGAGGAATTCCTGTACAGATATCCTGAAGCTGAGGTGACAAATCTCCAACAACCACAACTGTCTTCCTAGGTCCCAGGCAATACTTTAACCCATGGAGAGTTTGCCCCCGATACACATAATTCCAGTTTTTCAAGGGCTCCTTGATGTCACACTTGGTCAACTGCAGTCTTGATGTCAATCTGGTGCCAATGTTATCATTCTTGGATGTGAATATCACTTTTTATTGCCAATCTCTGGTGGCCCTGAAAAGACAGGAGTGAGCCTTGTTGACTTGAAACATTGCAACCATTTGTTATTGTTGAGTTGGTTGATGAGTTGCTTAAAAGGTAGATAAGAGTTAAATACATTTAGAATGGAGTCGTACGTAGACCATACTGAATAATGGACAATAATTTTAAGCGGTTGAACCTTTAAGATAATTCAAAATCAGTTTCATACATATGTATGTTTATTTTGCAGATACCTACAATTCATGTCAATTGTAATGATAAAAACCTACAACTCAAAATTTTGGATTGATTGTCTAATTTCATAGCCATTACATTAAATTACCCAGTGCAGCTATGCCTGGCTGTTTTAAGAGAATAAAGTTCTCTCTGTGATGTCTCAACAAGTATCTCAGTCCAACCACACTAATGAAAGAACCTCAATATTGCTGGGGTAACTATGTTTCACTTCTTACCCAAGATTTTTAGATTCTTCCTTTCAACATTTCTGTACACTAGGATCATGCTTACTAAAGGCTCATTTCATGCTGAACTTATAACCAGAAAATGAGGCAAACATATTCACATTAGTTCAATGTACTAGAACAGCGGTTATGTTATGTAGCCCATTCTGCCACCTTGTGCTATATGTGTTTGTGTTATTCCTACAATTGAGTCAATTCTTATTTAGACAGTTGTGTTTCTTTCCCCATTATGTCTTGTTTAGATTCTCTTCATTGTTTAGTCTTTATAATGCACGGAAGTAGATACCTTCCTCACTTTAACATGCTGCTTTTTCATTAAGATCAGGGAGAACCAATTTCACATTTTTTGCATTCAAGTCATTTATGATTTTACTGTAATTTCTCTACAATAATGAACAGCTGTTATGCAAAATATTTGGTTCATTGAATCATTGATTGGCCTCTTGAGAAATGGCTTCTAATTTAATAAGATTAATATGCAGAAGGCTAATGGAAACTTCCATTCTCAATATTTGTGGAGATTTCACTATTGTTCTAACTTGAAGATTCAGGTGCCAAATAGGTTTCAGATTACAAACCATATGTTTAATTTATTATATTACTGGCTGTGTTGGATACTAAGACTCTGGGTCACATCAATTTGAACTGAAAATTGAGTTTGAATGCTTGTACTTTTGAGGAATGCCAGAGTGAAAGGAATTATTCCACATTTTGAGAGCTAAAAACCTCAAACTGTTGAAGGCAAGCACTGAAAAAAGATACCAAAATAAATCACATTTGTCAGCTGTAATTTTGTATCTATTCATGGTAATTGACAGAAATCTTCCAGTTGATGTGGAAACATTTTGCGATCCATGTTCCTAACTCTGACTATATGCAATGTAGGAGGTGGCAATGGCACGGTGAACTTGTCACAGGACGATGAAGCTCAGCTACTGCTCAGGGGACCCAGGTTTTAAGCCAAGCATGCAGATGAATGCTTTTTTTTTAAAAAAGTGCATCAATAATTACAACTCTAACAAT
This sequence comes from Chiloscyllium punctatum, assembly GCF_047496795.1. Taxonomy (NCBI): domain Eukaryota; kingdom Metazoa; phylum Chordata; class Chondrichthyes; order Orectolobiformes; family Hemiscylliidae; genus Chiloscyllium; species Chiloscyllium punctatum. The sequence continues at coordinate 63,316,244 of NC_092761.1, read as the reverse complement.
AACCACAAATTAATTGTTGTAAAAACCCACTTGGTTTTCGAGCAAAGGAAATCTGCTTTCCCTTTCTGATCTAGCCAACATGTGACTTTGGAGCAATGGTAATGTGGTTCTTTCTTAAGCATTCCCTGAAATGGTCTAGCAAGCCACTCACTCATACCCAAACTGGAAATCACCACCTCTTTCTCAGAGAAATTAGAGATAGGCAATAAATGATGGGCTAACCTATGAAGCCCATAGACTCTGGATGAATAAAAAGAAATTGACAATGTATCTAATTTGTGATAATGATATTATATCAAATGTTTAGGTTCTCAATGTGAATTCTATTATAATTTTTTATGTTAAAAATGCATTCAGTTAAGTGGTACAGCCTGCTGGTGCACAATTACGCACTATTATTGATTTTATGTAACAAATCACTGAGAGAAGGTGGAAAGTAAAGGACATACATTATTCCTTCATGGCAATGACCTCCATTTTATACTCCTTCTAAATCTAATGCACTCTTGACATACAGTTCCAAAATCTCCAGTCAATAACACAAACTTTCCCACCTGTCCAAGAGTTATTGTGTGTTGCTGGGTTAAGTGACCAAAGGTTGGAACCGCAACAGAATTCCAATCATGTACCTACCAGGCATCCACAATTTCAATTTCCGAGCTGGTTTCTTTGGATTATGATCAGTAGGCTCAGTTCAGGACTTTCTCCCATGTATGAAAGTTGCATCACAACCTTGAATAAAAATGATTTGGAGATGCCGGTGTTGGACTGGGGTGTACAAAGTTAAAAATCACACAACACCAGGTTATAGTCCAACAAGTTTAATTGGAAGTACACTAGCTTTCGGAGCGACGCTCCTTCATCAGGTGATTCTGGAGGGCTCGATTGTAACACAGAATTTATAGCAAAAATGTGCAGTGTGATGTAACTGAAATTATCCATTGAAAAATTGATTGTCTGTTAAGCCTTTCATCTGTTGGAATACAGTGATAGTTTCACTTCTTTCATGTGTAAATAACAAAACCCTTTTTTTTTACAAAGGGTTTTGTGATTTACACATGAAAGAAGTGAAACCATCACTGTATTCCAACAGATGAAAGGCTTAACAGACAATCAATTTTTCAATGGATAATTTCAGTTACATCACACTGCACATTTTTGCTATAAATTCTGTGTTACAATCGAGCCCTCCACAATCACCTGATGAAGGAGCGTCGCTCCGAAAGCTAGTATGCTTCCAATTAAACCTGTTGGACTATAACCTGGTGTTGTGTGATTTTTAACTTTGAATAAAAACAATTTGCATTTATATGGCCCTCTTCTATAAGAAATGTTCCCAAATGCTCCACAGGAATTTTCTCAAATCAAATTGTTATCTGTGATTTGGACACTTAGACCTGTCCACTTATTAAAAATACATTACCTGAGTATTTGTTATGCTGAAGCAGACAAAGGGACACAGAATTCAATTTGTGACTCAGCTCAATTTTATTCGCGAGATATTCCATACTACTAAAATCAAGTGAGCATTTCCCAGGTTCCCTCAATATTTACTCACTATCTAGCTCTATCAGCCTCAGAAAGGATATTACCCACAACAATCCACATGTTTGAGCTGTGCTGTTGAAATCTTCTTCTCCAGTGTAGTGTTGGCTCTCTTCCATGAACGTGGGTCTTACCAGCCAGGGTAGATCTTCTCCTGGCTTTTTTTGAATTTCCACACTGACTTCTGCCATAAGTCTTGCCATGAGTCTTCCCTGAGGGGCTGGCATCCAGGAGTGTGTGTTTTTATCCCTCCTCTTCATAGACCCTGCAGAATGTTCCGTTGCCTTTGGCTAATAGGATCATGAGCCATGTTCAAATCAGCCAATGGGATTGTGTCAACACACTTCACTGTTGCAATGCTGGGAGATGTAATGGGTACATACTTGGGCAGTCAAGATGCCAGAAAGTCTGATTGACACTCCTCCAGTACACAACCCTTGGGGTGGTTATAACTGTTCAACCTGTATAATCTCTTTGATCTTAGTTTTGACAGTTCTCTGTAGCCAATAGCCGCTGGCTCTGGTTAGTCTGGCGAATTTTCTATCAGTTCTGGTTTTGCTGGCTGTGGGTCAATTCAGAATGTTCAGTTTTGGGCCCATGATCGACTCACCACAAAATTCTGACACTAAATCAAGGAAAGATTTTATGGCTGGTGACCAATTGTTCAACCAAAGACGTAGGTTTTAAGGACTGACTTCATGGAATAGACAATGGAAGAAGCAAAGAGAGGATTAAGGAAGGAATTCCAGAATTTAGGCAAAGGAAATTAAAGGCATACAAGAGATTAAGATTGAAGGATGGCAGAGATGTCAAAGATTTTAGGGCTAGAGGAACTCGTGGAGACAGGGAAGGGCAAGGAAAGAATTAAATAGAAGAATGAGAATTGAGGCTTTGCCACACTAGGAGCTAAATCAGCTTGGTCAGAATAAGTAATGATGGGCGAATGTAATTGGTATGAGTTGGGATATTGGCAGAAGAATTTTAGATGAACTTATGTGAATAAGGAATACATTTAAAAATATATGGCTATCCATCCAGAAGAAAACAAATACACAGTCTGGTATGCTTCAAATCAAATTTTCTTTACAGTTCTAAAATGTCATCCTTTGTTTTTAACTTTCTACTCCATCGAGCTAATTTTGAGCACTGACTCTTTATGTAAATGCCAGATGTGATTGAAGATAATTGTATAAAGAAAAGTAATAGATAATGTAACGTTAAATGCAAGGCAGCAATACCAAACCTCAAAAGAGAGGATTGAAATATATTAATGCACATCTCGACTGATTTTCGATTTTAGCACATGTTTTGATTTTAAAAGTATATCACATCATAAAAATTTCATGACTGTCAAATTAATTATCCTCAATTAAGAATAATTTGACTGTCAGGTAATTTTACTCCATGAAAATCGTTCTTGTGTGTTCTGGTTTTTACAAGGAAGGAAAGAAAAGTTAATTCAGCAGAATCATTCTTTAATATCATCATTACTTTTCTTGTCTCTATTGCATTGTGAAAGAAATTCACAGCATCTCTGAAATCTCACATGCTGGAGAAGAAGTAGGGAAGAAACATCTCAAACTCTTAGTGATAAGAAAATTGGAGCTAAAAATGGTGTTATTCCACGTTCAGGCAGAACTAAGTCAAGAAATTATGACCAATTCATCATGCCTATGTTACTAGAGTTCTCAATGTAGAATGCATTGAACTTGAAAAACAGTTTAATCAGGGATGTCACCTTGATCTTTATGAAGTGGAGACAGTGATTGACAAACGTCACCTAATTCTTTGAAGAGACAATGTGGAGGATGTACTGTGAAAGGGGAGGGGGTTTTATCCGGTTTTGCAAAGGTATTTGATAAGGTGCTGTAGAATATCCTTTTGAAAAGATTGAAGCATGTGATAACGTAGCACTATGGGCAGAATATTACTTGGAGTGCAGAACGCAAAAGCTATGAGCAAGGATATTCTTAAGACTGGAAGAGTATCGCATGCAGAATACCAGTCCACTGTTGAAACCACTCTTTTTAAATTTAGTCTCAGAACATGGCTGATACTGACATGGCTAATTTTGTCACTTTGCACAGGTGTCCTGAGAATCATACAATCCCTGCAGTGTGGAAGCAGGTCATTCAGCCGATTGAGTCCACACTCATCCTTCGAAGAGCATCCCATCCAAACCCAGCACCAACGCCCCCATCCCCCCTACTCCCTATCCCTGTAACCCTGCATTTCCATGGCTAATACAACAAGGTTGTACGCCCCTGAACACTACGGACAGTTTAGCATGGCCAATCTACCTAACTGGCACACCTTTAGACTACTGTGAGCTGTTTTGGTCTCCTCATTTAAAGGAAGATATCATTTCATTGGAGGCAGTTCAGAAAATGTTCACTGGAATTGTAAAAGATGTATAGTATGAAAGCAGGCCATTCAGCCCATACCAACCATCTGAGGACCATCCCAACCGGACCCACCGCAGCCCTGTATCTCTACATTTCCCATGGCTAATCCACCTAACCAGCATATCTTTGGACTGTAGGAGGAAACTGGAGCAAATGCATGCATCCACATGGAGCATGTACAAACTCCACACAGACAGCTGCTGGAGGATGGAATTGAATGGGGTTCCTGGCATTGTAAGGTAGCAGTGCTAACCGCTCAGCCACTATGTCATCCACCTTGGTGGTGGTAGGCCTTCCCATTCAGTGGCTGTGGTGTGTTTTATTCTGTTCACGTATTAGAGTTGAGTAGAGAATTCTGGGATTTTTAGCTGGGAAAATGAAGAAATACCAAAAGTGATGTGGTGAGGCTATTTTCCCTGACTGGACAGCTTTGAGCAAAGGGTTGAAGTTTTAGGGTGGGGGTCATCTAGTTAAGATTGAGATGAAGATTTGATAAGCGGATTGCTGAATCATTAGAATTCTTTATGCCAAAGTGTGGTGCTCTATTATTTCAAATACTGTATTCAAAATTGAGATGAATATAAAAGGAATTAAAGGATCTGGAGATAGAATGGGAAACTGGAGTTGAAGTACAAGAGCAGCCATAGTCTTACTGAATGACAGTGCAGGTTTAAAGGAGGGAATTGTCTACTCTCAATTTATTTATATTCCTTATGTATATAACTTGAAGGGGAACTTGAAGGTGATGGTGTGTCTTTATCTGAGATAGCAACTACAGGGAGGAAACATGCTATTAAATAAATCAGCTAGTTTGCTGCAGTGCAACTTGTACATGAGACATACTGCTACCACCATGACTGATCTGCATCCCAAAATTGTAATCAATATTTTGTCTGGGTCATGTATCTAAGTAAACAGCTGAGCCAATTAATGTGAAAACAAATAAATAATTGCATCCAGTTCTGATCTCCACACGTTAGGAAAGATATAAAGGTCTTTGAGAGAGTGTAGACGAGTTCCAGGGATGATGGGATTCAGCCAGAAGATAAGATTGGAGAAGCTGAATAGTTTACATTATAACAAAGTAGATGAAGAGGAGATGATATATAGTCATACAAGATTATAACAGGCTTAGATGAGGTATACAAAGAAAAACTGTTCCCATTAAGTAATGATACAAGGTTTGGGGAGACAAAGTAACTTTTTGACAAGACAGGAAATGTGAGGAGGAATGATTTTTATGCAGTGAGTAGTAATAACCTAGAATTCATGGCCAGTGTTACAAATGTAGGCCCTGGGGTCAACCAGAATGGATCCAGAGTTGATGAGAGAAAGGTGGAAACAAGAGTCTCTGCTAAACCATAGATTTACAGTAAAACACTTGTAATGTCTAGATGTCTGGTACTGGATATTTTATATTGCTCTGTTAAACACACATTGTATACAGGAAAGATGGAAGCAGAAACAATAATTTCAAAAGGAAATTGGCTAGGCACTCAAATGAATGTGCAGGGTTACAGGGAATAGCAGGAGAACAGGACTGGCTGGATTCATCTGCAGAAAGCTGATTTGAACTCAATGAGCCACATGGCTTCCTGCTGCTGTCATGACACAATGGATTGAAATTCTGATTCTCAATAGGCAAGAGCACAGGAATGGGGAAGCAGAATATTTCACACCACCATCAAGCCCGACAGAACACTGGCTCCACACATCTCCAGGCTATTTACACAGAGGAAAGATGAAGGTGCTTTCGAGCTTGGAGATGGAGATAACAGTAAGGTGAGGCATGGGGTACGGGAAACACAGGCACACCAATGGCAGGGCCAAGGTGACTCCATCTGGTTACCCAGAAACAAAAATATGCCTTTCAAAATTACAGATTTGCAATGTTTATTCTGTACCCTTGATGCTTCACAGTCCTTCCCAAAATAAATAAATACTGATCTTTTCATCTGACCCCCTCCTCCAATAGATGTGCTCAAAAGCCCCCTTCCCCCACTATGCCAGCAATCCCCCTCTGCCCTCCCTCTATGAGACTCGCCAAGGCAGCCAGATCTCGGCTCTCCTCAGATCCTGATTTTGAGGCCTGACAGGATTCCCAAGGTTCAGGATTAGTGGTGCTGGAAGAGCACAGCAGTTCAGGCAGCATCCAAGTAGCTTTGAAATCGACGTTTCGGGCAAAAGCCCTTCATCAGGAATGATGAAGGGCTTTTGCCCGAAACGTCGATTTCGCTGCTCGTTGGATGCTGCCTGAACTGCTGTGCTCTTCCAGCACCACTAATCCAGAATCTGGTTTCCAGCATCTGCAGTCATTGTTTTTACCTCGAGGATTCCCAAGGTGCTGATCATCAACCCAAACCTGCCACCAAACTGAGTGCCACTGCCAGAGCTCCTGTCTTCCCGCTCAAACCCCAAACCCACTGACTCAGGTCCACATGCCGACTGAACCACCACATTCCCCAGCAGTTCTCCCGCCTCCTCATGCCAAAGTCAAACAGCTCGCTGAGTGGGCTACATATATGCAGACGCTGAAGACGCTCAGGGGAGTGGGGATGAGGATCCTGCTGTCTTCACAGTTCTTTCCTGGAGAAATCTGAGACAAATGGCATTCTGGGCAATCAGCCAGGGCACAGGGCAGCAAGACAAATTACAGGACACACCCGTGAGAGTGGACGAATAGCAAGGCTACTGTCTGCAAGTAGTAGGCCAATTCAAAGAGTTTGTGCCTAAACATTGCTCATGTGTTGGAGGTTGACTGGGATTTTCCCATCAGCCTCCATAACCTTTGAGGCAGCAGGGATCAGAGAGAGATTCCAGGTGACAGACTGAGTGGGCATCATTCTCGGTATGTCTAGAAGCTTTTCTTGCCTGCCCAGCATCAGAAATAACTATATACTGTTCTACTGTCCTGCAATGATGGTCTGATGGCTTAGACTATATTGTTTAAAGATTTTTTTTAAGTTGCAGAGAGAGGGCCGATCTAGCTTTCTACAACTAACCCCTCATTTATCTGCTTTGGCATTCTGCCGATGTTTCCAAGAATGTACAGCTTCCCACAATTCTTAGTTGGGCAATAACCTTGCCCTTCAGTCATTAACTACCCCAATTCAAAGATAAGTACCTATACATTGACACTGAACACATCACGTCTCTTGGGGCTGCCTTAAGCTCTGTAAGCTTCTGCCTTATACCTCTGCTGCTAAACTATCTGTGGGACTGAACTGAATTTGTCTGGAATTGAACAGATGGATAATTGCATCTACTAGGTCTTTTTTTGTAAATAACTTCTCAGCTTAATCACAATTAATTGCAGTCCTGTGAAGCTTATTCTTATGTGGCAGCTCTCTGGCCTAATACTTTTGCAGCAAAAGCATCCATTGCTCTTTTCTATTTAAAAATGGCAGACTGGAAAATATTTTTGCACATTTTTCTGCCCTGCCAATGACCAATTTCACTCTACAACCAAATTTCAAAGATCACAGTAAAATGTAAAAAGTTAAAAATCACACAACACCAGGTTATAGTCGAACAGGTTTAATTGGAAGCACACTAGCTTTCAGAGCGTCGCTCCTTCATCAGGTGATAGTGGAGCTCCGAAAGCTAGTGTGCTTCCAATTAAACCTGTTGGACTATAACCTGGTGCTGTGTGATTTTTAACTTTGTACACCCCAGTCCAACACCGGCATCTACAAATCATGAGTAAAATGTAAAAACACAATAGACATCTCTACCTAGTGGTCACATGAGAGAGTGATCAAGTCACTTTACTAACTTCAATTTTTCAATTTGTGGAGCTTGTATCATTTTTCAAGCCCTGGACACTCTCTGTACCAAATGTGTTAATGCAGTAATAACAGAAGAGCCTTTGCCATGTTACTTCCCCAGGAAACATGCCTTTGTTTCAAACATTGTGTCAACTCTGGTTGAAAATAGGAAGCAGAGGATTGATCAAAAATGTTCATACAGATAGCAGAAAGGAAGTGTTGAGGAAGGAATTTCAAAATGTAATTAGTTTTAATATGTCTGTGCAGAAATACAATCTTAGTGAAAAATACCTGCTTCAACATAGGGCTGACAGAAAACTGACTGCACAACAGCAATTGTAGCTGTTCAGTCAGGTGTAACTGCTTTTTCCAGGGTCAGTTGTCTACTACAGTCATAACTGGGCTGAATGAAAATGACAATCAGGCTCCGAAATTCTAATTCATTCCTCCCACCCTCTGCTACTTTTGTTCTCCCTTCCTCTCCTGAAGACTCTGCCCTTTTGCGGCTGGTTAGAATAGATCACAGTCTGGTACCTTGCCCAAGTGAACATTATTTATGTTTAAACACAAACAGTAAGGATCAATAGGTTATTTCATAATATGCGACAATCAAACTGTAACTTGCCCTTACCAAGTGCCCACACTACAAGATCCTAACAGTGTCACCAGCCTAGCAAACAGTAGTCAAAATCAAATGGTAGAAATATACTACCCAAGATATTCATTTCACCTAAATCAGGAGGGGTCATTAAGGTGGCGATCAACATTATCAATGACCTAAAGTTTAGTGGATGCAAACAGGAAAGACTGAAGCTCGTGGTGTAGTCATTAAACTATTGGACTTGTAATCCAGAAGTCTGGGGATGTATGTTCAAATCGCACTTTAGCAGCTAGTAGAACTCAAATTTAGTCCATTAAAATTTAATTCATAAAAACTATTCTCAGTGTTGGGAATGATGAAATTATCTTGAATTGCCAAATAAAACCATCTTTGTTCCTTTTAAGGTAGAGATCAATCATCCTGACTAAGTGAGGCCAACATATGACACCAGTCCCAGCAATATGGCTGAATTTTTACTGCCCTCTATCTTGGTCTAACAAATCACTCAGCCCATCGACAATTAGGGATGAGGCAATAAATATTGGCCTTGCCAGTAATGTTCACATTCTGGATTAGTGGTGCTGGAAGAGCACAACAGTTCAGGCAGCAACCAAGGAGCAGTAAAATTGACATTTAGGGCAAAAGCCCTCAATCAGGAATAAAGGCAGAGAGCCTGAAGTGTGGAGAGAGAAGCTAGAGGAGGGTGGGGGTGGGGAGAAAGTAGCATAGAGTACAATAGGTGAGTGGGGGAGGGGATGAAGGTGATAGGTCAAGGAGGAGGGTGGAGTGGATAGGTGGAAAAAAGATAGGCAGGTAGGACACGTCATGGGGACAGTGCTGAGCTGGAAGTTTGGAACTAAGGTGAGGTGGGAGAAGGGGAAATGAGGAAATGTTGAAGTCCACATTGATGAGGTGAAAGATGAGGCGTTCTTCCTTCAGGCATCTGGTGGTGAGGGAGCGGCGGTGAAGGAGGCCCAGGACCTCCATGTCCTCAGCAGAGTGGGAGGGAGTGTTGAAATGTTGGGCCACAGGGCGGTGTGGTTGATTGGTGTGGGTGTTCCGGAGATGTTCCCTAAAGCACTCTGCTAGGAGGCGTCCACTCCCGCCCCTCACAATTCCTCATGCATCACACGTGACATCACTACCGTCCCTCACATCATTACTGATGTCACACGCTCAGTGACTTCCGCCACCCCTACTGCCGTGTCTGCCACCACTTCCGCCCCCACCAACACCATTCACCTGCATTCTGCTGACACCCCCCCCACAGATCCCACTGTCACCATTCACGACCCCCAGAACCCTGAGGGGAACACCACCCCTGCTCATGACTCCACCCCCATTTTCCCCACCATCACACCCACTCCAGTTACTGGCTCTGCCCCCACTCTCAGCTCCATACCCACACCAGATCCCACTCCCAGCCCTGCCGAGTTTTCACCATCCCTCCAGACCTTCCCCTCACTGAGGACGAACGATCAGTCCTCAGCAAAGGATTCACCTTCATCCCCCTCCGTCCACGCATCAATTAATTTAATACACGCCGTGACGTCGAACACTTCTTACGCTGCCTCCGCCTCTGAGCTTATTTTCACAATCAGGACTCCCGCCCACCTTCCGAGGACCCCTTCGCCCACCTCCAAGACACTGCATCCACCTGGACACCCCGCACTGGCCTATTACCTACCCTCGACCTCTTCATTTCCAACTGCCGCCGGGACATTAACCGCTTCAAACTATCTACCCCCCTCACCCACTCCAACCTCTCACCCTCACAACGCGCAGCCCTCTAATCCCTCTGCTCCAATCCCAACCTCACCATCGAGGCAGCAGATAAAGGGGGCGCAGTGGTAGACTGGCGCACTGACCTCTACACCGCTGAAGCCAAACGCCAACTTGAGGACACCTCTTCCTACCGCCCCCTCGACCAAGACCCGGTTCTACCTCCTTCCCAAGATCCACAAGCCTAATCACCCTGGCCGACCCATTGTCTCAGCATGCTCCTACCCCATTGAACTCATCTCTACCTACCTCGACACTGTCCTATCGCCCCTAGTCCAGGAACTCCCCACATATGTTCGAGACACCACCCACGCCCTCCACCTACTCCTGGCCCCCAACGCCTCATCTTCACCATGGATATCAAATCCCTCTACACCTCCATCCGCCATAACCAGGGCCTCCAAGCCCTCCATTTTTTCCTCTCCCAACGTCTCCAACAGTATCCTTCCACCGACAGTCTCATTTGTTTGGCCGAACTGGTCCTCACCCTTAACAATTTCTCCTTCAAATCCTCCCACTTCCTCCAGACCAAAGGGGTAACCATGGGCACATGTATCGGCTCCAGCTATGCCTGTCTCTTTGTTGGCTACGTAGAACAGTCAATCTTCCGTAATTACACCGGCACCACTCCCCACCTCTTCCTCCGCTACATTGATGACTGCATTGGCGCCACCTCGTGCTCCCGCGAGGAGGTTGAGCAATTCATCAACTTCACCAACACATTCCACCCTGACCTTAAATTTACCTGGACCATCTCTGACACCTCCCTCCCCTTCCTGGACCTCTCTATCTCCATTAATGACGACTGACTTGACACTGACATTTTTTACAAACCCACCGACTCCCACAGCTACCTGGATTACACCTCTTCCCACCCTACCTCTTGCAAAGATACCATCCTGTATTCCCAATTCCTCCACCTCCACCGTATCTGCTCCCAGGAGGACCAGTTCCACCACAGAACACACCAGATGGCCTCCATCTTTAGACACCGCAATTTCCCTTCCCACGTGGTTTAAGATGCCCTCCAACGCATCTCGCCCACATTCCGAACCTCCGCCATCAGACCCCACCCCTCCAACCATAACAAGGACAGAACACCTCTGGTGCTCACCTTCCACCCAACCAACCTTGGCATAAACCAAATCATCCGCCAACATTTCTGCCACCTCCAAAAAGACCCCACCACCAGGGATATATTTCCCTTCCCACCTCTTTCCACCTTCCACAAAGACCGTTCCCTCCGTGACTACCTGATCAGGTCCACGCCCCCCTACAACCCACCCTCCCATCCTGGCATCTTCCCCTGCCACCGCAGGAACTGCAAAACCTGCACCCACACCTCCTCCCTCACCTCCATCCAAGGTCCTAAAGGAGCCTTCCACATCCATCAAAGTTTTACCTGCACATCCACTAATATCATTTATTGTATCCGTTGCTCCCGATGCGGTCTCCTCTACATTGGGGAGACTGGACGCCTCCTAGCAGAGCACTTTAGGGAACATCTCCGGAACACCTGCACCAATCAACCACACCGCCCCGTGGTCCAACATTTCAACTCCCCCTCCCACTCTGCCGAGGACATGGAGGTCCTGGGCCTCCTTCACCGCCGCTCCCTCACCACCAGATGCCTGGAGGAAGAACGCCTCATCTTCCACCTCGGAACACTTCAACCCCAGGGCATCAATGTGGACTTCAACAGTTTCCTCATTTCTCCTTCCCCCACCTCACCCTAGTTCCAAGCTTCCAGCTCAGCACTGTCCCCATGACTTGTCCGGACTTGTCCTACCTGCCTATCTCCTTTTCCACCTATCCACTCCACCCTCTCCTCCCTGACCTATCACCTTCATCCCCTCCCCCACTCACCTATTGTACTCTATGCTACTTTCTCCCCACCCCCGCCCTCCTCTAGCTTATCTCTCCACCCTTCAAGCTCTCTGCCTTTATTCCTGATGAAGGTCTTTTGCCCAAAACGTCGATTTTACTGCTCCTCGGATGCTGCCTGAACTGCTGTGCTCTTCCAGCACCACTAATCCAGAATCTGGTTTCCAACATCTGCAGTCATTGTTTTTACCTAGTAATGTTCACATCCCAATTATATTAAAGACTGCCCCATAATTACAGTATGCGAGTCATCATCAATTATTCTGTTTATCTTTTTCGATGTTTAATAAGAAATAATGACTCTAAGTCATGTGGCACCCATTACAGCACTGGAATGATATTAAACCCTAAATTGCTTCAGTAATGTGTAATTAGCAATTACACAAATATAAATATAGTCCTTAACCTACAAATTTGGTTATTGCATAGTTCAACAAGGTCAGCAAATTCAAATACTGAGATGAATGTCTAATCTTACAACCAACACTAAGGATCACTGAACAAAACCCTCCATTTCCCTAACATGGCTGCAAACATGCCTACACATAAATGCAGAAATTTAAATAAACCAGAGTTTTTCCTGAGTTACTGTTCTTGTTATTGGAATCAACACTGAAATAAAGAGTTGTAGCTCTTAATTAACCTCATTAACTTTTTTTAGACTCAAACTTTCCTGATGCACAGATTCCAACAGTGTTAATGAGAAGGAAAATCAACTATGTGCAATGGTCACAACAAACATGTTGTTACTTGAAGTTTTGGGAGATTATTGAAGGGCACAGGGTATATTCACCAAGGAGAAAACAACTCACTTGGCACTTTCATGGTCTGTTCCTGCTCCTGGGAGGATTGATTATTGTGGGTCCAAGTTTCTCCAGAGACACTATTAATGCACTGCACCACTACATGGTGTTCCAGTGATTGCTTCATGAACAGCTGCATTAATAATTCCACACAAGCTAATTCCCTAATCATAGCTGTGTCGTTTGGCGAAAGTGATAACAGTCAAGTTTTATGATTCAAGCCAAAATACTCCCTGTGCATACACAAGACAATCTATGCACTTCTACAAACAAAGCTTTTACTCTTTATCAACTAAAAATTTATTATATGTGTGATATGATCTGTGGTGGTGAACCCCAGGCAATGAATCCCCTGACTGCTATTGACTGGCATGTAGATTGCCCACTCTGTTTTATATAATCACAGTGGAGAGATAGTATTATTCATATATGACAGTTTAATACTGGGTTAAACTCTATTATTTATGAAGTGCATTATTTATAATTTTTTATTGAAGCTGCAGTATAAACAAGATGCTAAACTTATTTAAATATTATGGTCTGGAAATATTATTGAGATACCCTCCTTGTAAAATGTGGAATAAAGCAGCCAAAGGCTGGATGACTTGGTTTGACATTAATCCCCAGTTTCTGGGATCTGGCTGTTAAGTTTGGTGGCAGATTGACAGAAGAAATGATCATATTTTGGCTGCCAGGTTCCGAGGTGAAATGAGTTCAAGAGGTGTTGCATGAGTTGACACTGACTCAAATTTGGCATGAATTGAGTCATACACAGTCACAGGATGATGTGAGAAAGGATAGACAATGGATTTTATCTTCTATAACTGTGATGAGGAATCTTGAAGAAGCTTTGATCTGTATCACATTGTGTCTGATATTAAAGTACCTGAAAGAAGCAGAGTTCCAATCCACGGTGCTACATAGGGGAAAAATAAGCTGAAAGCAATCTGATTCCTTAGCAGGTTAACAAAAGTTAACAGAAGGCTAACTTTACTTCATTTATATAAGGGCATACCTACAGAGTTCCATTCTGTTGTTTGCATTTCTAGCCCCTTCACCATTCGAAACCAAAATATGCCTTTGTTATGGACCAGATCACATCCCCTTCAAATATAACAAAGAGATAATCTAGACCCTAACTTTTATCCTATTTAAAGGCGAGTGTAAAGTTCCAGATGTAATTCGATTGGTTACACTTATCAAGTTCAAGCCAAATATTGTCAGTGGCTCAGTGGTTAGCACTGCTGCTTCACAGTACCAGGGTACAGTTTGATTCCAGCCTCGGGGGGATTGTCTGTGTGGAGTGTGCACATTCTCCCTGTGTCTGCGTGGGTGTCCTCTCACAGTCTGAAGATGTGCAGGTCAGGTGAATTGGCCATGTTAAATTGCCTGTAGTGTTAGGTGCATTACTCAGAGGGGAATGGGATTGGGTGGGTCCCTCATTGAAGGCTTGGTGTGGACTTGTCGGGCCAAACAGCCTGTTTTCACACTATAGGGAATCTAGTCTTACTTTGTTCTTACCCTTTTGTTAAAATACAAATAAACTTATGTCTATTGCAAAATAATAGATCACTTAATGACTAGATAGTAACTGTTCCAACATGGCAACATCCCATAACACACCCTTGGCCATCGCAAAGTCTGTAAAATAGATTGTCTCACAGGCAGCAGAGAGAAGTCCAGCTTTTAGTTGTAACAGAGAAAAGATGGAGCAGCTTCAACAACCAGTGTCAAGAACCCCCAGCAACTACTGAAAGCTAAAGGAAAAATTGGGTTTTATAGGAACCTGACTCCATTCATTCAGCTGCTTCTCCTGTTTTAAAAATACCCAAGGCCTCACAAGCTGTTTATTTTAATGGCTTAGCAGACCACTTCACCTCTGTCTCAATCTCTCTTAATAATACAAAGAACAAAATACACCTCTTAAAGCCAAAGTACCTCCCCGCCTTAAAGCAAAAGAATTGAAACTGTAAGGATGGCTTCATTTTTAAAACCCTTTAGTCTTATTCTATTGGTACACTACGATGCATATATATTATATTGACTGTAAGCATGCAAACATTTAATACTCCAATCCATTTCAATCCTTTTCATTTGCTAACCACCTTTGTCTTTCTTCATCACAGGCATGACAGCATGTCAGCGATTACATTCTCCCATTTTACTACGTGTACAATTTTCAAATTAAATGGCTGTAACAATAAAATCCATTACATTATTCTAGAAACCCCACCCTTTCAGGCTGCTTCTGTTGTTCCAACTTCAAAGAAAATCTCCAGGGCTTCACAAGGTTTACTTTATTGGCTTGGAATAGACTGCCCTCCACCTCTGTCTCAACCTCTCTACTTTAAAAGAAGGACAAAATACACATCTCAAGGCCAGAATATCATTACAGTTTCTTATGCCCAAGGATTTTCTTTCTCACTCAAAACTGGCTTTGAAGGTCAGCCTGGCATTACATTGATTATTATAATCTATTACATGCCACATTCTCAACCAAATAAGTCAAAAATGCGGAGCTGGAAATGAATGTTGTTCCTTTTTTTTGTGTGGAAAACAAGCATTTCTGGTAAGGCCAGCATCCTGTTGCCTATCCCTAATTGTCTAAGAATATATATATAATTGTGTTTGAATCAGTGTAATTGGAGGGATATCATACAACCAGCTCAAATCCTGAGTGTGGTTGCAGCACATAGCTTTCTCAAAAAAGTTGGATGAGCAGCTGTGTAGCATGGAGTTCCTGTTCTCTCCCTGCCCAACAAACAAGGTTTGATCCTGTCCACTGATGTGACTTTTCCACATTCAGCAAGACCAGGATTTTATTAAAGAAACAATTCAGTTGCACAGCAGTTTCTCCAGAAGGACTGCAAGTCCAGCTACAGATGCCCTGTCTGCACTGGCTCAATTTTCTGAGGAGTCCAGATTTGTTCTAGTGTATAAGAAAACCAAGTATTTAATTTGACCGAAACAAGATCGTAAACCAAAGCAGGTTCCAAATGAGGCCTTTCATGTGATGATGATTCCTTTTCTTTAAATGTGGAGATAAAGGTTTATCAACTACTGTTCGAGACCAACTAATTTTTGATACTTTATTTATGCTTCACCAGGATAAGTCTATATGTAAACTTATTGTACTGCTTCACTTATTTCACAACTTTTATAGACTAAAATCACAAAGACTGAAGAAGAAGCTACCAACCAAATGGCTTCACCCTTCACTGACATCTGAAAATGTAAAGATACCGTACCTCTCAATAACCATAACTGGGAATCAATGTAAACAGATGATAAGAAAGCAACTTACTGAATTGCTTCCCCTCCATTGTGAAATATGAGAGAGTGAGACAGTGATTCCCAATACACTCGACAGTTGAAACTGAATCTCTTACACCAGTGACAGATCTCTCCCTCAATACCAAACTATTCTGCAGCACAGTTTAAAATCATTTCAAGTAAAGAGCAGCCATTGATCATCTGATAATCACAAAAAATGAAATAGTCTTAGACAAAGTCAACTCTCTCATCTCCACTGTTAATACATATGGGTAAACGTATGATAACCATAAAATATGTGATGGTGTATTACAGAATGTTGACATACATGGCAAACTTTGAAGCCTTGAAATATTCTTCTAAACCAGGGAGCTGGACTTATACAATGAGTATAAAAGTGTACTGCTAGCAGAGCTCTGGGTGGTGTCCATTTTTAAATGTCACTGGCATCAGATGTAACGAATGTTGTATCTTAAGCTGCCATGCATCACTGCAACGCAGTTCAGATCAGCTGCTTAATCCTTTGCCCGTGGTTATAAAATACCAATAAGGAAACCATCCATTTGTCACTAAAGAATGATGCAGGTGTAACATGTCATGTCATGACTGAATACAAATGAAGGTCAACCTATATTCTATGTAGATTTGAATGCCAGGATCCATGGTACTTATCAATTTCTGGATGGAACTGGCCAGAGACACAAATACATTTTAAACCACTGTATTGTAAGAATTGTTTCATGAGGTCCCTTACATCTAACGCCTCAATTCATATACCTCTTTATTAAGCCTATGATTAAGACTTTAAAATTGTACATGTCACTCCACGTTTTAAGAAGGGTGAAAGAGAAAACCAGAAAATTACCAACCAGGTCGCCTAACATCTAAGGTGGGGAAATTGGTGGAGTCGATATTCAAGGATGGGTAGCTGAACACCTCAAAAATTATCAGTTAATCAGGGAGAGCCAACAGGGAGGTCATGCATTACAAACCCCAATGAATGTTTTAAAGAGGTGACTCAGGTAGTGGACAGAGGAATGTTTATGGTTGTAGGTCATATCGACTTCCAGATGGCATTGGATAAAGTCCCATGTAAGATACTGTTAATTAAGGTAGAAGCCCATGGAATCAAGGCCAAATAACTGACATGGCTTGGAAATAGGTGGCATGGCAGGCAATATAAAGTAGGGATAATGGTAGATCTTCAAATTAGCAGAATGTGACTAAAGCTGCCCCACAAATATCTGCGTTAGGACGTTAATTATTCACATGATTTATTAATGACTTGGATAATGGAATGCAAAGTCATAAAGCTACATTTTCTAATGACAGGTGGCATGTGAGGTTATCCATTTTGGACCGTAAATGATATGTCAGGCTAATTTCTAGATAGTATCAAGTTAAAAGCAGTGAATGTCCAAAGATATCTAGGGGCTCGGATACATATATCTGTAAGATGTCATAAAGTAATCAAGAAAGCTACTGGAATTCTGGCCTATGTAGAGAACTGGAGTGAGACAAAATCATGGTTAGACCCCTCCTTGAAGTACTATGAGCAGATCTGGGCACCACAGCTTATGAAGGATAAACTGGTACTGGACGGAGTACAACGTAGATTTACAAGAATGGTACTTCAATTTCAGAGGTCAAGTAATGAGGAGAGATTATACAATTTATCTGTTTTCTCTAAAATTTAGATGGGAAAGGTGACCGGATTGAAATCTTCAAGATATTAACAGGAAGAGACAGGGTAAGTATAGATAACCTATTTCCATTGGTTCAAGATTCTAGAACTAGGGGACATATTCTGAGAATTGGGGTCAGACCATTCAGGAGAGATGTTAAGCTGTCCTTTTCTATACATGGGGTGATAGATGATTGGAAGTCTTTCCAAAAATGGCAATGGACGCAGCATCAGTTGTTTGGCTTAAATCTGAAATAGATGAACTTTTCTTATTAATTATTACGGGATATGGACCAAAGGCAGGTCAGTCACCATAAAAACAGACTCGAAGGACTGAATGGTCTACCCCTTTACATTTCCTATGGTTAGCTTCACAAAAAGAAAGATGCTGCAGCTGCACAACAAATTTCTTCCCTAAAGTTAATTAAGTGTGATTTCAGCGAAGTCCATAACTAACCCTGTAAAGGAGCTGGAATCTGTACTGAAAACAACAAATGCTGGAGACCTCGACAGGTCAGGCAGCATCATGGAGAAAGAGCAAGATAACATTTCGAATCTAGATGACTCTTCACATCAGCTCTGATGAAGAGTCATCTAGAATCGAAACATTAGCTTGCTCTTTTTCCATGGATGCTGTCTGACCTGCTGTGGCCTCTGGCAGTTGCAGTTTTCAATACATAACTAACCTTGTAGTACTGACAAAAAGAGAACCATTTCCTCCTTTAGCATGACTGGACAGTTTCCAGATTTTCCCTTCTGAACCCGTGGATTAAAGGATTTTATACCCTGCTCCAGTCTCTCTGTTCTCCAATTTCAGAGGTGGGATTAACATCTCCCTTGCTCATTGCTAACCTGACCTAACAAAGAAAGTGGCCTCTTCCCTGGAAATGGAGCAATATGTTGCATCAACTTCACCTCTGGCCAGTTGCTTAAAACAGTTTTTCTGTTAATGCTGAGGGAAGGTCACTATTCTAGTGCAGTGCATTGGATTTCCAAACATGTTAACCCCACCTCCCCCCAACCCACTGTGGGTTTTCTGGACTGCCAGTGGAACTCCAGCTTCAGAACTGGCCACGTGCAATGTGCTTCCTCAATCCTGATGAGATTAACAGTGCTAACCAATGTTGCACAGTGCCTTTCTATTTTGACACTTTTCACAGCTTGGTCGTTGATTCTACAATCGAGTACATTGGACAATGCAACTTTCTAAATTTCAATAGCTTCTCTCCTGCCTCAGCTACACTGAACACCATCTAATTCCTCAGACTCCATATTGCTAAATTATTAATCGTGGATTTTATTTCAGTTCAGTTATTTACATCACTAATCTGTCAAGTATTAACAAATAAACAAATATAAATACATGCAAAACATTAATTATCCAAATATAGTCAACATTTGCCATTCCAGAAGTGGCAGCTGAAGTTAAAAAGCCAACGCAATGGCTCCCTACCACACATTCCTTTCACTAACAGAAACATTACTGTTGAGCTTGTATCGTCCTCCTTCTTGCTTAGCAGGTAGATATCAGGATATCAATCACACATAAAGGTTTTGTCACTAAATAGCTGGAATGGATTTAAATTTTCGACTTATCTGACTCCCAGCTTCTTCCATCTTCACTAGTATCACCTTGTGGCTCACGTATTCAGAAACATTCTCCATCAGTGGGTGTCATGTTGTGCTTTTCTTCTCCTTGGTGTTTAATCAGTGGATAAATATCAAGGCACCAATTATTTATAAGGGATTGATTAACACAAAAGCTTCTTTTATCAAGGATTTGAGAAATTATCATTAATACTCCACAACTGGGTAATATGTTGGTAGCTTCCCTAGAACGAACTATGATAAAGTCTGAAGTCTCATGATGCATCACATCATGTCCCCACCAATGACGTCAACAGGAAATATAACAGCATCCCCTGAAAAGTGTACCACAACTAGCAGTATACAATGCACTCTATATACATAAACAGTATGCAATGTACTCTTAAAAACCCAAAGCTCTTATGTTTTGGGAAAAAAAAGAGCATAAGCTCTTATTAACATTGAATAAATTAATGATAGCCTTGGTTTACTTGTAGTGTATGTGTCAGACATTTCTGGGTTCAAATACAGCTCAAGGGACATGCACACAAAATTTATGCTGACACTCCAAGTGTCGCTTTAACTCCAATTCCTCCTAATATTGCAAAGTTTAAGGCAAACGTCTTCCACAACCCAGGTTTTACTGTGAAAGATAGCAATGCTGGTCATTCCATTCAGCCAGTTTAAAAGTCAATCAATTTCTCAGTAGATCATAAAACCGTAATTACCATTTCTTAATGAGGTACCCAATGGAAATTGGAGTGCTCTAGCCACTGACAATAAAAATGTAGAAATGCAACACTAAAGGGAATTATGTGGTCTTATCCCCTGTTCATTCCGACAGAGGGAAATGATACTCTCAGTATTCTCTCTAATGCCCTCCTTATTTGTTCAACTAACTCCATCCCAATCCCTGCTGTTGTTAAGCAGTGCATTGATTTTTTTTAAATTTTGCTCCCTCAATGTCATAGTTTTCCATCCAAATAATTTGTATCTTCAGCTCACTGGAGGTTAATTTATCTCTTCATTAAATTCAGATCCCTTCTTATCAGCAATGCTATTCACCCTCAATCCATTCCTCTTATCCTTTCTAAGCTTTCTAAGTACTGCTGTGTGAATCAATCTTCAGGTTTTAACCTAATTCAGTCAAACTGATCTTTTTTGCTTTTCTCTTCCATAAGTATTCATACCAATCAACTCCCATTAACACTTTTGGCCTCAACTGCAACACTACAAAAACCATCGACAATCCTCCCCTCCCCCAAAGACGATTGACAAAAGGCTTGACATGGGGTTAACTTCTTGAAATCTGAAGCTTGTGGCTAGAGGGATCAAGAGATGTAGGGGGAGGGTGGAATTTGTGTTTTGAGGTCATTGATTAGCCGTGATCATATTGAAAGGCGGGGAATTAAGTATGTGCCATACTTTTGCTATGGCCAAAATGAAAACCACGGTGGGATGAGCTGACCAGCCCCAAACTGGCTGAAGTAAATGAAACAAATTTCCTTTCAGATGAATTGCTTGTGAGTGTGGAATCCTTCCATCATTCACACAAGACATCTCCTCATTCCAGACTTGATCCACTTTCAGATCATAAAAGAATTGTCACTCGATCACTGATGAATGTTTTCCTCCACTAACTGTCCATGATCATTCCCTTAGTTCCTCAATAAATATCGTGAACAGATCCTGGATGAGGACTGCATATGATTCTAGTGCAAACTGATTAATATTAATTGCCCATTTACACTATTTGCAGGGGGATGGTTCAGCAGAACTTTACAAGAACCTTCTTCCCTCAGATCCCAGTTCTGTGTGATCTGATGTCAATAATGAGACACTCAAGCTGTCAGCAATAACCCCATATTCTACACTTTCCAACTGTAGCATCTTCCTTTAATTCACACACTCGCCTCATACCTTGAGATTTTAGCTGGAGCTTTGAAGGACTCCAAGAGAATGTACTTTAATAAAGTACACTTAATAAGTTGGTGCTTCATCTCTGCATATCCCCAAGGCATAAAAAATACACTGAAACTTTAGCTATTGCTCCCTCTGCATTTGCTGCCTCATCTATTGATCATTCCTGTTTGTAATTTGGAATCCAAATGTTGTGTCAGTATGGCTTTATGCATGGGAAATCATGTCTCACAAACTTGATTGAGTTTTTTGAGGCTGTGATCAAGAAAGTAGTTGAGGGCAGAGTGATAGACATTGTCTACATGGACTTCAATAAGGCCTTTGATATGGTTTCACGTGGTAGACAGGTTAATAAAGTACCACACGTGGGATTCAGAAAAAGCTTGCCAGTTGGGTGCAAAATTGACTTGACAGTAAGAGACAGAGGGTTGTGCTGTTGGGTTGTTTTTCAGACTGGAGGCCTGTGACCAGCGGTGTTCTGCACAGATTGGTGTTGGATCCACTGTTGCTTGTCAATTATATTAACAATGTGGATAAGAATGTAGGAAGCATGGTTAGTAAGTTTACAGATGACACCAAAATTAGTAGTAAAGCGTATATTGAAGAAGATTATCTGAGAGTACAAAGGGATCTTGATCAATTGTGCCAACGGGCTGAGGAGTGGCAAATGAAATTTAATGTAGATAGAAGTGAGGTGTTGCATTATGGTAAGAGAAACTAGGGCAGAACTTATATAGTTAAAGGTACAGCCCTGGGTTGTCAAACAGAGATTCTTAGGGGTTCAGGTGCATGGTAGAAAGTGAGGACTGCAGACACTGGAGATTCAGAGTTGAAAAGGGTGACACTGGAAAAGCGTAGTTCA
This sequence comes from Chiloscyllium punctatum, assembly GCF_047496795.1. Taxonomy (NCBI): domain Eukaryota; kingdom Metazoa; phylum Chordata; class Chondrichthyes; order Orectolobiformes; family Hemiscylliidae; genus Chiloscyllium; species Chiloscyllium punctatum. Next base: position 63,294,131 of record NC_092761.1, on the reverse strand, counting down.
TCGGGCAGCATCTGAGGAGAAGGAGAGTTAACCTTTCGGGCATAAGCTCTTGATCAAGAATAATGTTTAGGTGCTTAGTTCCTTGAAAGTTACGTCATAGATAGATAAGGTGGTAAAGAAGGCATTTGGCATGCTGGTCTTCACTGCTCAGACCACTGAGTACAGAAGTCGGGACTTCATGGTGTGGTTGTACAAGACATTGGTTAGGCCATTTTTGGAGTACTGTGTACAGTTCTAGTCATCCTGTTTTAGAAAGGAGATTATTAAACTGGAGAGGGTTCAGAAAATATTTAACAGGATATTACTGGTACTGGAGGGTTTGTGTTCTAAGGACAGGCTGGATAGGCTGGGACATTTTACATGGGAGCATAGGAGATTGAGGAGTAACCTAATACAGGTTTATAAGATCATGAAGGGAATGGATAGGGTGAATAGCATAGATCTTTTAGGGTAGAGGAGTTCAAAACTAGAAGACATAATTTTAAGGTGAGAGGAGAAAGGTTTAAAAGTGATCCAAGGGACTCCATTTTCATGCAGAGGGTGGTTTGTTTGAACTGCCAGAGGAAGTGGTAGATGCAGGTATAGTTATAACATTTAAAAGACATTTGGATAAGTTTATGAATAGGAAAAGTATAGAGAGATATGGGCCAAATGCAGGCAAAAAGGATTAGTTTAGTTTTGGAAACCTGGTCAGCATGGATGAGTTGGACCAAAGGATTTATTTTTCATATTGTATGACTCTATGACACAATTGTGGTAATTTATCTTTCTGTTGAGCTTACCAATGTCGTCATTAGTTCTTTTTGAGGAGAAGGAATGTGAAAATGCTTGCTACTCTTGATTGCTATACAATCATCCTGTTGGAAGTGTCGATGTGGAAATATTAGACGAAGACACTGCTGAGTTTGTGTTTGAAGATATATTATTGCTGAATATTAAGACTTCTTTATGAAGAATGATCAGCGGGTAAAGTTATGGACACATCCAGAAACGCAACATATTCTAGAACGTTGTAGTCTAGAAATTGTCTGAGAGGTATGGGGATGGCAGATTGGGGTACAAAGATAGATAGGATGAAGACTTGAGCCATGCTTATCATCTTTCCATTCTGGTTTGTACATTATCACACACCAAACAACCCCAACGCCCTGTGGCCAACAATTTCAACTGCCCATCCCCCACCCCCACTCCCCCTGGACTTCCTCCGCCACCAAATCAAAGCCCCTGCCAACTGGAAGAAGAAAGGTCTTATCTTCCGCCTTGGGACCATCCAACCACACAGCACCAATATCGACCTCACCAGTTTCCAAATCCCCCCTCCCCAACCTCATCGCCAACCGTCCAACTTGGTACCACCCTCTTGATCTGTCCTACCCGTCCATCTTCCTTCCCACCTATCTGCTCCACCCTCCCCATCAATCTATCATGATGACATCCCACCTGTGTCCAACTATCGCCTTCCCACTTGCCTTCCCATTTACCTTCCCCCCAGCCCCACCCCCATCCTTCTATTTATCTCTGCATATTCCTGATGAAGGACTTTTGCCCGAAACATCGACTCTCCTTTTTCCTTGAATGCTGCCTGACCTGCTGTGCTTTTCCAACGCCACACCGTTCAACTCTTGTACATTAACACAGCTGGTAGGTGTTAGATGAATCACCCAATCTTATTCTAACCACTTAAAGGCTTATTCACAACATATTTCATGAATGGTAGGAAGCTACCACATCACCTGAGGAAGGTCACCTGGTAAAGCCTTTGCTTGCGAACAGGACACTCCGGGACCAGCAGCAACATCTACACTATTAGGATAATCCTCCCCATTGTACAATTGATCAAACACATCCCCTGTCCAATTGGCACCAGTGAGTCCAATCCAAAACTGCACTCCAGACTCCGTTAATGCTGCTCCAGTGTTTTGTGCAGTTCCAACAGTGGACACTTTTCTTGGTGGCGCTGCTAGGACCAAAGAACTGCTAACTCCTAGGTTAACAGGTGATTTTTGGAGGCAGAATATTCTGTCTTGGGTGTGAATTGGAAGTGCAGGGAGCCATGACTGCAGCAATTAATTACACAAACAAGATAAAATTGAGTGTGGCTTCCAGGCCAATGGAGGTGGGTTTACCCCTGGACCTTCCAGCCATTGATCACAGAAACAAAAAAGGAGACACTGCCTTTGGAACAGAAAGAGGAAAGGCTAAGAAGAATTAAAAGAAGATGTCAAGATATGATAGAAAGATATGGGCTGGATACAAACATTTAGATGCAGTTGCATGACTACTGCTCAGGAGATAGTTGAGACCTTCAAGTTCCCAGGAATAAATATCACCACAATCTGTCCTGATCTGTGTGGAGTTTGCACATTCTCCCTGTGTCTGTATGGGATTCCTCCAGGTGCTCCAGTTTCCTCCGACAGTCCAAAGATGTGCAGGTCAGGTGAATTGGCCATGGTAAATTGCCCATAGTGATAGGTGCATTAGTAGGGGAATGGGTCTGGGTGGGTTACTCTTCGGAGGATCGGTGTACACTTGTTGGACCAAAGGACCTGTTTCCGTGCTTTAGGGAATCGAATTTAATCTAATCTAATGTCGACACTTTGATCAAGGAAGCACACTGATGAGCCTATTTCCTCAGAAGGCTAAAGAAATTCAGCAGGTCCACAATGACTCTTACCATTTTTTATAGATGTTCCATGGAAAGCATCCTACTATCCAGTTGCATCACAGCTTGATATAGCAACTACTCTGCCCAAGCCCACAAGAAATTACAGAGAGTTGTGAGTGCAGCTCAGTCCATTACACAACCAGTCTTCCTTCCATTGACTCCATCCATACTTCCTGCTGCCTCAGGGAAGCAGCTGACATAATCAAAGACCTCTCCCACTCCGGTTATACTTTCTTCCAACCTCTTCCACTGGACAGAAGATAAAAACACATGCCAGCAGATTCAAGAATAGCTTCTTCCTCACTGTTTTCAATGAACCTCTCATATACTAGATTTGATCTTTCTCTGCACCTTCTCTGTAGCCGTAACACTATATTCTACATTCTATTGCATTACCTTGATGTACTTATGTAAGGTATGATTTTCCTGGATAGCATGCGAAACAATGTTTTTTCACTGTATATGTCTATGTGGAAATAATCAATCAAAACCAATTAAAGGTAGAAACAATAGCTCCTCAAAACTGTAAATATGGAGACATATAAGAAGTGCAACCATGAGTAAGTTGGATAATACAGGTAGAGGAATGCAGGAGAATTGAGTTCTGGGATAGTAACACAGAATGGCTACGAATATAAGGTAACCATTTTAACATGTTGAGTGATGTTGTAGAAACCCGCCTGAATCTTTCATGCTGTGGAGGTGTCAGTGTTGGGGCTGGGACAAGGTAAAGTGACTTGATGAAGGAGCAGTGTTCCAAAAAGGCCATAGTGAAAGGGCTGCATTTCTGTGCCTGATGTATAGTGCTTTACGATATTCATGCTGTTAACTGAGTATCATCGAGCTGACAAGTTCACTTTTTACCACAGCCAGAAGTGAAACAGATTTCACTCAATTTAATAATCTGTTTCTCGCACCAAAAAAATGATCAATACATTTGCTCTGCTGAGAATTAAAGTTTTAGCACAGTAGAATACCACTCTGTTCATCAACTCCATGCCATTTGTTTACCAAATTCCAAGCTACCTTGCCCCATAATACTAAAAATCTTTTTGTTTCTGTGCTTTTCCAATTTCATTTGGAGAGCCACAGTTGAATCTTCCTCTTCCTTTTCTTGCAATGAATTCCAGATTGTAACCACTCACTGCTGACAAAAGGATCTTCCTCATGTCAACAGTAAAATTCTTTTCTCAGTCACTTTAGATCAGTATCTTCTGCTTCTTGACCTTTTTGCTAAAGGGAGCAGTTCTTCTCCATCTCCTCTGACTAGACAAGCTCATGATTTTTTGTTACGCAGGAAAGAAAATTCTCGTGTTTCAGTGGCTAGCTCTCCTACGTAGGAGCTAGAAGGCCCCAGGTTCAACTCTTACTTCAGGGCTTGTCAGTCATGAAAGAACAAATCACTCATTCAGGCCAGCCCAGGTGTTTAGTTAACGGTCCCCATCCCAGATAAACGAAGGGATGGGGTCAGTGCTACTAAAGGCTGCTAACTGTAAAACCATTGGCCAAATCTGGTATGGTGGTTGATATGAAGGAGTGATCAATAGAAAAATATGACATCTTCATACAACTTTGGAAAAGTTGAAAGAGAAATTAAGGAATATGTGCTTTTGTTTGCATGCTCAGCTGCTTTTGTTGTAGAAACCCGCCTGAATATTTCGTGCTGTGGAGGTGTCAGTGTTGGGGCCGGTGTGGGCAAGGTAAAGTCACTTGATGAAGGAGCAGTGTTCCAAAAGCTTGTAATTTCAAATAAACCTGTTGGACTATAAACCTGAACTTGTATGATTTTTAACTTTGTCCACCCCAGTCCAACACCAGCTCCTCCACATCATATAAATCATAAGGAAGATCTCAAATGCATTTTAATCATTTTAAGTCTGCAGCTTTACATTTTCCTCTCCTGTGGATGGTTAGTTTGAAGACTGAAAGATGACCTTTCCCAATGAGTATCTTGTGGCCCATTTTCCTTGCAACCAATTTTCAGGTTTGACATTCTCAGGAGGACAATAACCCTGAGCTAAAAGGAAGAATGCCAGAATTTGCTTTAAAGCCAAATCAGAAAAGAAACGTTGGCTTTATACTCACAAAATTGAAAACTTGTGACAAAAACATAATCTTACTATTGTTATTTTTTCGTAGAAATGTTGTTCTACATCTACAACTGTCTGAATGTCTCACTCTGTTAGTAGGCCAGTCTAAAAAGATCACAGCATTTATTACCTGGGTCACACCATTCAGAAACGTTTATGTATTGGAGAAGCAAGTATGAAAACTCAAGCTTGCAGCAGCTACATGCAGACATTGCACAGTTAGAATGAGCATTTGAAAGAGGATTAATAATGTAAGACAATATTCCTTTGAAACGTAAAATCAGTCTAATATTCAGATATCCTGAGGAGAGAATACAAGCTTTGGGCCTCTGAAGAGGTTCACTAATACCAGTCTTTTCCTCACTCATATGGTAACCAACTCAAGGCATCAGGTTCAAACTGTGCTAAAGCTGATTGCTAAAAACAAAGCAATCAGTTCTATTCAGATGGAAGAGCCCTGCAGTGTTGAGAAGGATATTAATTTGATCATTCGGTTTGGAACCCATAGGTGTTGGGATTTGAACAATATAAAATAATGACCTGTCGTGTTTGCGGGCATTTTCAACATGTTAAACTGTTAATATTATTCCCACACCTATTAATTATGACTGAGTACAGCATCTTGGCTGAGGAACATCAACATTAGTGATCAGCATGAAGTAAGGTGACTCCCTGAAAAACAAGACATGAAAGAGATGAGAAACAGGCAGTTCTGGAGATCAGAGCTGAAAATGTGTTGCTGGAAAAGCGCAGCAGGTCAGGCAGCATCCACGGAGCAGGAGAATCAACGTTTCAGGCATAAGCCCTTCAGTTCTGGAGATCAGCAATTCAATGGTTTAGGAAAAGTTAGGGAATGTACTTTTAGCAAAGAAAACAAAAGTCCTTGCTACAACTAAGTTGAACCTTTCAGTATAATGGAAGTAACTGGGATGACTGAGTCAAGGAATGTATTCACTGTAGTGAACAAATAACAGGGAAAACAAGTTGTAAATGAGGAAGTTGTATGTTTGTGAGGGGAGAGGCCAGCAAGAACATCTTTTGCTTGAAGGTTCACAGAGCTGTGAAGTGAGTTATGAGAGAATATCATTGAAGTAGCTTGTGTACCTTTGATCAAGAGGCAATTTGACAGCCCAATTCCCTGCTGTTCACCAGGATGGCAGGCAAACATTAGGTAGCTTGAGACATTGAAATTCATATTCTCCTGCAGAAAAGTATTTATGCTAAAATTGTGTACAGGCTCCAACATGTCACTTAATCTAACACGGATGCATTTAAATTACTTTCTTGATGAAACTATATCTGCTGTCTTCACTTCTAACTTATTGTACTTGCATTGAGAAGGTGGATATTTGTTGTCTGTGTTGTTGAATGAGCAACTGGGATTCCTGAAACTAGGAGATCAATGATAATTTGTACTCCAGCTCATTTATTGACCTTACATACCGCTGTATTGATTTACACTGGGGATGTAATTTAGACCTCAACAGCTTAACAATGGGCCAGTTGACCCTTGACAGAAACACAGCCTGTTATTGTGAGTTACATTCCATGTGAGAAGGTCCATGGGCCACTTAAGGGTCTTAATGTACCACCTCCCTGATCATCTACCTCTCCATGGGTGAGAAAGGTGGTTAATTTCCCAACTGAGCCACCGCTGTGAGCTGTCTACTGAGATGTGTGGGAGGAGGAAGGGCCAGTCTGGGAACAATTGGAGGCATGGTTGGCAGACAAAGGGCAGCTTCTGAAAGACAACCCTTGCCCTTTCCTCCACTATACCACTCAAACTCCCCTTCTCCTCATACCCCTCACCCTTTAAGAGGAATAGTTAAAAAAACGTACCTTCTCGCTGTTAGATGCTGAAGGAGTAGACTTCAACTGGTGGATTTTAGGACCCATACAATGCCAGGATCTGATTGGGACACCAGCGTTGAGGCCTGTGATTCATTGAGAAACTCATCCAGATTCACCTTTCAGCCTCTTAATGGACTGATTGGTTGGTGATTGAATGGATTTTGTTGGCAGTCACCACCTAACAGCAATTGGGAAAAATCACTACATGTACTTTTTTTCTAAAGCACAGGTCTTCATTCATTGGTGTCTGGTGCAGTCTCGATTACGACAACAGTAAACCCGAGCCACTCTGCTCAGCATGGCTAGCAGTCAGACCTTCCATTGAGCACGCATGTATTTGAAGGAGCAAGAGGAGTTTCTGCAGGTGGAAGAAGGTCTGGGTGCTCTTGTTGCTCAAGAACCCCATGCCTTCTCGGGACCAATTTGAAAACAATGTTTTGAGCTGCAGGTTCAAGCACTTGCCATGTCTGTGAAAATGTGCTTTCACTTTTGCGAAAAAGATGGCAGCAGAATCCTGATCTGGAGCAAGAAGCAACACGCTGTGACCATTCTGCTGGGAGGTCACCAAGGCATTATACTTTTCTTGAACTCCCCACCAACAAGCTGTGGTGGGGGGCAATGACCTAATGGTATTAGATCTGGACTGTGAATTCAGAGACCCAGAAATACTCTGGGAATCCAGGTTCGAATCTCATCATGGCAGATGATGGATTTTGAATTCAATTTTTTTAAAATCTGGAATTAAGAGTTTAATGATGACCATGAATCCATTGACAATTCAGCAAATTCCATATGATCCACTAATGTTCTTCAGAGAAGGAAACTGCCATCCTTACTTGGCCTTGCCTACATGTGACTCCAGACCCACAGTAATGTGGCTGCCTCTTAAATTCCCCTGAGTAATTAATCATGAGCAATAAATGCTGAACTAGTGACACCCTCATCCCGTGAATGATTTTTTAAAAAGCCACCACTTTTGTCACATTGCTCAGAAATCAGCCCACTGATACATTACACAGGTCAGAGAAGGTTTGAAATAAAACCACAGATGCTGCAAATCTGAAACAAAAACAAGAAGTGCTGGTGAAACTCAACAGGTCTGGCAGCATCCATAGAGAGAAAACAGAGTTAAGGTCTGCTGCCAGATCAGATGGGTTTCTCCAGAACTTTTTGTTTTTATTTCTGTCAGATTGTTGCTTCATTCTGTCGACAGTCATCGATTATGCGTTATATCCTGTCTTGTCGTGGGGAGTGATGGATGATGGTTTAATATATTGTCATACCCCAATTGCTGTCATTACTGGACAAGACAGATCCCAGGCTGAAATCTGGCCTGATAGATCTTTTTATTAAAAATTATCGCAGTTTTCTTTCACTGAAATGAAGCACCCAAAGCTGTAGGTCAAGTTTTAACAAGAAAACAGAAGTTTATTATTCAAAAGAAATTAGGACAAACTAGACCAAGCCCTTGTATTTACATATGTTGCAATTTGAAACATTTTAAAACACATGGGAAAATACAATCCCATCTATTCCCATCATCATCCCTTTATAGTATTCAAAGAGTTCCTTTCTCTATCACATTTATAGATTTAAGTGGACTATTATCTTCCACTTCCTGGCCTTTAGAGTTTGACTGCCTCTTCCTTTATTGTTCACAGAACTGAGCTTAAACTTTCTTAGCTTCAAAAATCCCAGTAAATGCCCTAATCAAGCTGTTGCAGTTGTCCATGACTAACATTGGCAAAATGGCCACCAGGAGCCTTTTAGCTGGCAAAGATGGCCAAACGGAGTTGTCAGTTACATATAGCAGATGTTTGCAGCCAGTTCTATGGCCTCTTTACAGGCTCACGGTATAAAGTACTGAAACATCTCAGTGAGAGAAGACAGAGGAATGTAATTAGTGAGCATCCCTGATAAGGGAGATACATGTGAAAACCTTTTTAGCAAGCTATTGTAAAAGTTTGATTTAATATCGAGTAGAAGGGGAAACTTATAGTTCCAAAATGTGATGACCAGGTAATAGCTCTTTTGTGATATTGTTTGAGAGGTAGTGTTGGCCAGTACACTGGGGAGTTGTCCCTCCGTCTTCTTCAAAGGAATGTTGTCAGAGCTTTTAAATGCTAGTGAAATTGTTGATGCTGATGTGATATCTGAGATTTGAGAGTCATTTCCTTATAAACAGCCAACACGGGTATCCAAATCTGTTCTGACTTCACAATATATGTATCTCCAGAAGGCGTTTTACCATTAGCAGGATATTTTTAGTTGATAAGGCGATGCTTATGTTATTCCTTTAAAATAAGAAAGTGACATGAGGGAAATAGCACTGAAGAATTTGAGGAATTTAATAGATTTATATTACAGCTTCTGATATCCATGCGTTACAATGACAGACTCTTGCATAGCTCAGGCTCAAGCTAAGCAATTCAATGTATTGAAAAGCAATTCCCTAAGTGTGTCACCCTGTAAGACAGCTCACTAAGAGTAGAGACTGAGTCATTCATATTGTCAGCTCACATGCTATGCTATGGTACCGTAATGATATCATGCCAAGCCTCTCCTTTAAAGATATGTTGTGTACTTGTTATTAGGCACAACATATCAGATGCTTTGGTTTTAATTTCTCAAATCTTGAAGGGGTTGCCCATAGATTTAAAGATAGCAAATGTAGCTCCTTTGTTCAAAAACGGAGGGAGAAAGAAATCAGGAAACATCAAGTCTGTTAACTTAACATTTGTCTGGGCTATTATGAAAGTTGTAGCAGGGCTCTAAGATAAATTTAGGTTAATCAAACAGAATCAACATGGGTAAAAGGAAATGATGTTTAACCGATCTTTTGAAATTCTTTGTGAAAGTAACGTGCTGTGTATAAAGGGGAGCCAGTGGACATACAGTACTTAGATTTCTGAAGGCATATGGCAAAGTGCCACATCAAAGGTTGTTGTGGAAAACATAAGTTCACAGTGCAGCAGGCAACATATTGACTTTGAAAAAAGATTAGGCGAAACTGAGTACTGCAGATGCTGGAGATTAGAGTTAAGAGTGTGGTGCTGGAAACACACAGAGGGTCAGGCAGCATCCAAGGAGCAGGAGAATCAACACTTCGGGCCAAACACATTTCTGATGAAGGGCTTTTGCCCAAAACATTGATTTTCTTGCTCCTCTAACGCTGCCTGACTGACTGATAAAAGATTGACTGACTAAGAGGAAGCAAACAGTAGGCATTAATTGGCTTTTTCATGTTGGCAAAATGTAACATGTGATGTGCCATGAGGGTCAGCGTTGGGATCTCAACTGTTAACAATTTGTATGAATGACTTGAATGAAATGATGAAAGATATGTTGCTAGATTAGATACAAAGCTGGGTTGTGAAATGAGTGCAAGCAGGCTACAAAAAGACATAGATAGATCAAGTGAGTTAGTAAAGGTATGGGATATACAGTAGAATTTGGCAAAATCTATAATAGTCCATTTCAGCAGGAAGATGAAAGTGAAGAATATTATCTAAATTTTGAGAGTTTGCAGAGCTTAGAGCCGCTGAGCTATTTGGGTCTTAGTGCTTGCAACACAAAAGGCTAGTCTACAGGTACAGAAACGCTAATAGAATGTTATAATTTAATGATATGGGTAATTGAATATAAATGTAAGGTGATGATAGTTATAATAATACAGATGAGATCACATCTAGAATATTGTGTACAGCATTGGTCAGTTTATGTATGGACATATGTAAATGTATAGGACACACACCCAGAAGAGATGAGTTATCTTATGAGGTCAGGTTGGACAGCTTTGGCTGATATCCACTGAGACTCAGAAGAGGTCATATTAAAGCAACAACTTTGTACAAAATGTTTTTGGGGCAATCATTAGTCCTCATCTTGAATATTGTATACAGTCTTGGCCACCATCTTCTCGGTAAGGATGTGAACACTTTGGACAGTATGCAGAAGGGTTTACGACAGTGGTTCTCGGGATGATACATTTCAATTATGAGGGTAGATTGGGGAACCTGGCACCATTTTCCTTGGAGAGGAAATTTGGTAGAAGTTTTCAAAATCACGAGTTGTCCAAACAGAATAGATACAGAGAAAATATTCTTGCTCATAAAGAGCATTAAGAACTAGAGGGCACAGATTTAAAGAAGATGTAAAGGAAGCAAACACAGGTTGAAAAATAAACCTCTTTGCACAGCGAGTAATGAGGGTCTGGAATGTGTTACTTCAGAGTGTGATGGAAACTGTAGCATTTGATCTGCAAGGGGGTGGTTTGCATAGGTTTTCATAATCCCGTTATCTTTTTAGCCACAAGTGGTCATAGTCCAGGATGTATCAAGTTGTTTTGACACTTTAAAATGTTATATTTCATGGATCTCTCTATACAGTCACTAAAGTTACACCTGCAGTCATTTTGGGTTGTATCAGACCTGAATTGAAAAACACTTTTCAGAATTACAAATTTAAAATGTCCATTGTAATTCGAGGCTCTGCCTTGTCACCAAAATATTGATGTTTCAAGAGTCTATTTGATGCACATCTAACCTGGTACCAAGCTCTTAGATTCCCTGCATCTTCTTGCAACCTGTTCAGCACATATTGAAAGCCTAATAGCTTCCACTCTCTCTGGAATGGGTCCCTTTGTCACAGCAATGCAACTAGAAAACTTCAAGAATGTAAGTGCAAGTGGATCCAGAATCGCCTAACACAGAATTATCAATGATTCTTGGACAGCTCAGCTGCACCACCTCATGGAATAGTGAGAGAATTTTAACAAAATAATTCCACTGTTAAAAATCGCACAACACCAGGTTATAGCCAACAGGTTTATTTGGAAGCTTTCTGAGTGCTGCTCCTTCATCAGTTGGTTGTGGAGTATGAGATCGTAAGACAGAATTTATAGCATAAGTTTACAGTGTGAGGTAACTGAAATTATCTATTGAAAAGGACTTAGATTGTTTGTTAAGTCTCTCATCTTTTTGAATGAACATGTTGGTTTCAGTTCTTTCATATGTTCATTCTAAAAGCTGAGAGACTTAACAAACAAGCCAGGTCTTTTTCATAATATAATTTCAGTTACATCACACTATAAATTTTTGCTATAAGTTCTGTGTCTTACGATCTAATTCTCCACAACCATCTGATGAAGAAGTAGCGCTCCGAAAGCCAGTGCTTCCAGATAAACCTGTTGGACTATAACCTGGTGTTGTATGATTTTTAACTTCGTACACACCAGTCCAACACTGGCATCTCCAAATCATGAATTCCACTGTGCTATCGGTCAAGGTTGAATTTCCTGCTTGTCTGATTTACAATTCTATACCTTCCTGTCCCCTATTTTAAAATGATAGAACTGTAAGCCCCTAAACATTATGGAACAAACGATCAGGTCACGCATGGTAGATGGTTCAGAAATGCACTGTCTGAGAGTATGGCGTATATGGGCTCCAACTTTATCATGGAATTAATAAGCAACTAAATGTAAAACATTTACAAGGCCAAGGGGCAGGAGTGTGGGAGTAGGATTAACAATGCTTCTTTTTTGCAAATAGTCAGTGCCAAAATGATAGCTCAAATGACCTGATCTGTGCTGTAAACTTTCAATGATTCTTTAAACTGAGGAAATAGGAATTGGAGTAGGCCATTCAGCCCCTCCAGCCTGTACTGCCTTTCAATCAGATCATGGCTGATCTGTGACCTAACTTCAAATATTTGCTTTTGGCCAATATCCCTTTGTTTAACAAAAATTTATCTATCCCAGATTTAACATTAAGAATTGACCTTGTGTCCACTGTCTTTACAGAAGAGGCCTCCAAACATTTAGCATTCTTTCTGTGTAGAAAGCTTCTTAACATGCCTTCTGATTGGTCTGACCCTAATTCTCAGATTATGCCCACCCTAATTGTAGAATCTCCAACTTGTGGATGTAATGTATCTGCATCCACCCTGTCTTTCCTGATAATTTCTTGAAGATTTTGATCTGATCACTCCTTGGTCATCTAAATTCTTGAACAAAATGACATAATTTGAATAATTTCTCCTCATAACTTAAGTCATAGAGTCAGGTATTATTCTTGTAAACCTACATTGTATTCCCTCCAAGGCCATTGTATCCTACCTAAGGTGTGGTGCCCTGATCTGCTCAAAGCATGACAAGTGCTTTGCACATTCTCCCCATGTCTGTGTGGGCTTCCTCCAGGTTCTCCAGTTTCCTCCCACAGTTCAGGTAAGGTGGATTGGCCATGGGAAATGCAGGGTTACAGGGATAGCATAGAGTGGTGGATCTGGGTGGGATGCTCTTCGAAGGGTGGGTGTGGACTCAAATGGACCAAATGGCCTGCTTTCACAATGTAAGGATTTTAGGAAGTGCTTTCTAACCAAGATTTTGTATAGCTGCAATATAACTTCTGTATTCCAGTCCTTTAGGAAGTTAACATTCCATTAACTTTCTTAAACCTTTTCTGTATCTGTTCATAGCATTTCATAGATATAAACACCGCAACCCCCAAATCTCTTAGGACACCCACTGTATTTAACTTAATACTGTTTAAAGTACTTGCTGACATTACTTCCACTTTTTAATTTCCACACTTTTAAAACAGTTCTATCAATTTGTCTGTTAGAAGTGACTACTGTTTATTTCATTCCAGGCTATTGTTTCATTTTGTTTTGGGAAGTGGGTTATTTAAATTTTGAAACAGTAACTTGAATTGAATTTTACTTTAAGTTGCGTCAAGCTTTTTGGAGAAGTTTTCATTGCCAGGCTGAATGAGATTTCTTGCTGTATCTTTCCAACTTGCCTCACTGACTATCTACCCCCATCCCACGGCATCCCTCTTGGCTAATTCTGCATTGATCTTACCATGTCCCATTCCCAGAACATGTCAACACAGCCAAGATATCACAGGTATCCTTGACATCAGTGCCATCTCGAAAAGGCTGTTGTGCACATGGACAGGAACTGTCAATCCTGAGCTGCCCAGCATGTTCCTGACGTATACCTAGACATGACAGACAAGGGAAATTTAGCCTCTATTCAGGTCCTGCCATACAGAGAGCCTCTTCCCCGATGATTGGCAGCAAAGGTCATGACATCAGATCATGCCAGCCGAGTTTGAGGTTGCCACCTGGGTCACTGCAGGCTCAGCCATCTGGAGGAATACACAGCACATGAGGAATTAGGTCAGTTACCCTCTCCAGTAGCATAAGTGCCATAATCGTCTCCCCAATACTTCACAGTCATTCTATCTCTGCTACTTACTCTCCAGGACTCATGTTCTACCACTATCACTATCTTCACTCGGTCACTGTCACCCACCCTGAGACCACTGTCCCTGCATGCCCTCTGTGCTGCCTCAGCACATCTCCCCATCTGTACCAAAAACAGTAACTATACCATTCAATTTCACCTTCTGCAATACAGTCCGAGATAGTGGGAATACAGTCAATAATAGGGCAGAAAGAGTCAATATCATTGGTGGGTTGACTGACATTCAGCTCTTACCCATAATAAGGAGATGATCCTGACTCTGAACATCCCAAGCAGCTGACTGACTGTTTCCAAGCCCCTGGCTTGGTACTGGGGATATACCTTGACTTACTGCACCAGGGCTCTCTGACTGAAGGCTATCTCTCTTAAATTGACTGACAGTCACAACAAGCTTCTTTCCATTGTGTGTGTGCTAAACTGCATAGCAATGCAACAATACTGAGAGCCTGGTGTGTCTGGCCAAGGGGGCAAATTGTTTTAAAAAAAAAGGCAAAGCGAGGCAAGGACACTACGAACATCTAGGTTTGCTCAGAATGAGTGAGCACTATGGCAGCAAGAGACGAGCCAGGAGATGCAGCCTAGGCCAATGCATGACCTGGGTGCATGCCCCTGAGCACACAGTGTCCCTGCTGCAGCACTATAGTGTTAGCTCTCAGTGCTGTCTGAGATGCAGCGTTGAAGAGCAGAAGCATCCTAAAAGTCATAGAGATGAACAGCACAGAAACAGACCCTTCAGTTCAACTCATGCATGCTGACCAGATATCTTAAATTAATCTACTCCCGTTTGCCAGCACCTGGCCCAAATTCCTCTAAACCCATCCTATTCATATACGCATCAGATGCCTTTTATATGTTGCAATCATACCAGCCTCCACCTGGAGATGAGGGTTCTTATGAGGCTGGCACATGTCTATGGATGTGGGCTATGTGTTGCTGATGCCCATGGAGCATGCCCTGTGATTGGGATGCCTGGTCTCCAACTTAGAGGTTGGTTGAAGCAAGGCCAGGTACCTACTCTGATTTTGATGTTAAGAACATTCACTGTCTAGTTAGCTCTGCAGAATTGGTAAGAAGCTGTATATTAAGCCAGTGACCTGAAACTGATTGTAAGGGCTGTTTACGCAACTGCTTGTTCAAACTGTAGTAGGAGCTTACTTACCGATATTCTCAAGCCAGACAGCAATGTACAAAATGAAACTTTGACCAGTATTGTTAGTGATAAATTATTGAAGGAAATTGTGAAACTTGAAAGGGTTCAGAAAAGATTTGCAAGGATACTGCCAGAATTGGAAGGTTTGACCTACAGGGAGAGGCTGAACAGTCAGGGGCTGCTTTCCCTGAAGTGTCATAGGCTGAGGGGTAACTTTATAGAAGTTTATAACATCATGAGGAGCATGGATAGGGTAAATACACAAGATCTTTTCCCATGAACGGAGGAGTCCAAAACTAGAGGGCATAGGTTTAAGGTGAGAGGGGCAACATTGAAAGGGGCCTAAGGGACACCATGTTCAATCTTGTTCAAGAGTGGAGCATATATGGAATGAGCTGCCAGAGGAAGTTGGTGGCAGCACGGTGAATCAATGGTTTGCACTGCTGCCTCACAGCCGACAGAGACCTGAGTTCGATTCCTGCCTTGGACGACTGTCTGTATGGAGTTTGCACATTCTCCCTGTGTCTGTGTGGGTTTCCTCCGTGTGCTCCGGTTTTCTCCCACAGTCCAAAGATGTGCAGGTCAGGTGAATTGGCCATGCTAAATTGCCCATAGTGTTAGGTGCATTAGTCAAGGGTAAATGTAGGTGGGTGGGTCACTTTTCGGAGGGTTGGTGTGGACTTAATGAGCCAAATAGTCTGTTTCCATACTGTAGGGAATCTAATCAAGTAAGTGGTGGAGGCTGGTACAATTGCAACATATAAAAGGTATCTGATGCCTATGTGAATAGGATGGGTTTAGAGGGATTTGGGCCAGGTGCTGGCAAATGGGAGTAAACTAATTTAAGCTACCTGGTCAGCATGCATGAGTTGGACTGAGGGTCTGTTTCCATGCTGTACACCTCTATGATGACAATGGCCTTCTACCAGCCAATAGCTATTCGATTGGCTCTGAGTTAACTGAACAACTTGGGACCTGTGAAAATTTGGGTAGAACCAATTGGACCTCCAGAAGAAAAGGAGCTGTGTTTCTGCTGTGCAGTGAAAAACAATTCCAGCCTACTATTTTCCCTCATCGGCTGCGATAAGCTGTAATTTTTAATTAACACGCCAGACCTTTATGAGCTTGAACAGTCACTCTGTCCAACCTGTGAAAAAGTGAATGCATCTGAAAAAGGAAGGTCAAAAAGGGAGAAGAACAGACAAAGGAAGCACATGGTGAGATCAGTGCAAGAGAAAGTGAGAGAAAGAAACCCACATTGCTAACTGACAGAGTTAGCAGTTACTGCCTTTGCTGAGAACAAGGTAAGACTCATAAATTAAACTACAATGCAAGAGGCCTAACAGGGAAGGTAGATGAACTCGGGGCATGATTAGGAACATGGGACTAGGATATCATAGCAATTACAGAAACGTGGCTCAGGGATGGACAGGACTGGCAGCTTAATGCTCAGGATACAAATGCTTCAGGAAGGATAGAAAAGGAGGCAAGAGAAGAGGGGGAGTGGCGTTTTTGATAAGGAATAGCATTACAGCTGTACTGAGGGAGGATATTCTTGGAAATACATCCAGGGAGTTATTTCAGTGGAACTGAGAAATAAGAAAAGGACGATCACCTTATTGGGATTGTATTATAGACCCCCTAATAGTCAGAGAGACATTGAGAAACAAATTTGTAAGGAGATTTCAGCTATCTATAAGAATAATAGGGTGGTTATGGTAGAGGATTCCCAAACATAGACTGGGACTGCCATTGGACTGGAGAGGAATTTGTTAAGCGTGTACAAGTAAATTTTCGAATTCAATGTGGATGTACCTCCCAAGAAAGGTGCAAAGCTTGACCTACTCTTGGGAAATAAGGCAGGGCAGGTGATTGAAGTGTCAGTGGGAAAGCACTTTGGGGCCAGCGACCATAATTCTATTAGTTTTAAAATAGTCATTGAAAAGGATAGACCAGATCTAAAAGTTGAAGTTGTAAATTGGAGGAATGCCAATTTTGACGGCATTAGGCAAGAAATTTCAAAAGCTGATTGGGGACAGATGTTTGCACTAAAGGGATGGCTGGAAAATGGGAAAACTTCAGAAATGAGATAACAAAGGTCCAGAGAAAGTATATTTCTGTCAGAGTGAAAGGAAAGGCTGGTAGGTGTAGGGAATGTTGGTTGACGAAAGAAATTGAGGTTTTGGTTAACAAACAGAAGGAAGCATATGTCAGGTATAGACAGGATAGATTGAGTCAATCCTTAGAAGAGTATAAAGGCAGTAGGATTATACTTCAGAGACAATTCAGAAGAGCAAAAAGGGACATGAGATAGCTTTGGCAAATAGAGTTATGGAGAATCCAAAGGTTTCTTACAGTACATTAAGGACAAAAGTGTAACTAGGGAGAGAATAGAGTCCCTGAAGGATCAGCATGGCAGACTTTGTCAAGAGCCGCAGGAGATGGCGGAGATACTAAACGAGTATTTTGCATCAGTATTTACTGTGGAAAAGGAAATGGAAGATATAAAATGTAGGGAAATAGATAGTGAAATCTTGAAAAATGTCCAGATTACAGAGGAGGAAGCGCTGGATGTCTTGAAACACATAAAAGTGGATAAATCTGCAGGACCTGACAGGTGTACCCTAGAACTCTGTGGGAAGTGAAGGAAGTGATTGCTGGGCCTCTTATTGAGATATTTGTATCATTGATAATCACAGGTGAGGTGCTGGAAGGCTGGAGGTTGGCTAACCTGGTGCCACTGTTTAAGAAAGGTGGTAAGGACAAGCCAGGGAACTATAGACCAGTGAGCCTGATGTTGGTAGTGGGCAAGTTGTTGGAGAGAATCCTGAGGGACAGGATGCTCATGTATTTGGAAAGGCAAGGACTGATTAGGGAAAGTCAACATGGCTTTGTGCTTGGGAAATCATGTCTCACAAACATGATTGAGCTTTTTGAAGAAGTAACAAAGAGAATTGATGAGGGCAGAGTGGTAGATGTGATCAGTATGGACTTCAGTAAGGCATTCGACAAGGTTCCCCATGGGAGACTGGTTAGCAAGGTTAGATCTCACGGAATACAGGGAGAACTAGCCATTTGGATACAGAACTGGCTCAAAGGTAGAAGACAGAGGGTGGATTTGGAGGTTTGTTTTTCAGACTGGAGGCCTGTGACCAGTGGAGTGCCGCAAGGATTGGTGCTGAGTCCACTACTTTTCGTTATTTATGTAAATGATTTGGATGTGAGCATAAGAGGTATAGTTAGTAAGTTTGCAGATGACACCAAAATTGGAGGTGTATTGGACAGCAAAGAAGGTTATCTTAGATTACAGCGGGATCTTGATCAGATGGGCCAATGGGCTGAGAAGTGGCAGATGGAGTTTAATTCAGATAAATGCGAAGTGCTGCATTTTGGGAAAACAAATTTTAGCAGGACTTATACACTTAATGGTAAGGTCCTAGGGAGTGTTGTTGAACAAAGAGACCATGGAGTGCAGTGGGTTCATAGCCCCTTGAAACTGGAGTCGCATGTAGATAGGATAGTGAAGAGGGCGTTTGGTATGCATTCCTTTATTGTTCAGAGTATTGAGTACAGGAGTTGGAAGGTCATGTTGCGGCTGTACAGGACATTGCTTCGACCACTGTTGGAATATTGCATGCAATTCTGGTCTCCTTCCTATCAGAAAGATGTTGTGAAACTTAAAAGGGTTTAGAAAAGATTTACAAAGATGTTGCCAAGGTTGGAGGATTTGAGCTATAGGGAGAGGTTGAATAGGCTGGGGCTGGGTTCCCTGGAGCATCGGAGGCTGACGGGTGACCTTATAGAGGTTTACAAAATCATGAGGGGCATAGATAGGATAAAAAGACAATCTTTTCCCTGGGTGGGGGAGTCCAGAACTAGAGGGCATAGGTTTAGGGTGAGAGGGGAAAGATATAAAAGAGACCTAAGGGGCAATGTTTCCACACAGAAGGTGGTACGTGTATGGAATGAGCTCCCAGAGGAAGTGGTGGAGGATAGTACAATTGCAACATTTTAAAGGCATTTGGATGGGTATATGAATAAAAGGGTTTGAAGGGAAATGGGCCAAGTGTTGGCAGCTGGAACTAGATTGGGTTAGAATATCTGGTCAGCATTGACAAGTTGGGTCTGTTTCTCTGCCGGACATCTCTATGACTCTATGACTCTATTCTGATTAGTGCAAAGACCATCTCAGCAAACCCTGTCGAATCAGGATCACTGAACTGCATTTCCTTTCATTGATAACACTCATTTCTTTTGTCTACTGATATTTGCCTGTATTTGTCTCCGGGTTGGAGTTTTAACTAGTCGAGTTATATGTAAATGGTTCATAATTGTTATGGGGTAATGGAATCACACACCATGGAAACAGACTCTTTGGTCAAATTTGTTCATGCCAACAAAGTATCCCAAACTAAACTTGTCCCCCTTGCCTGCATTTGACCCATACCCCTCTAAACCTTTCCTATTTATTTACCTATACAAATGTATTTTAAATGTTGCAACTGCACCTAATTCTACCATTTCCTCTGGCAGCCCATTCCACATACAAAAAACCTTTTGTGTGGAAAATGTTGCCCCTCAGTTCCCTTTTAAATCTTTCTCCTCTCACCTTAAAGACATGCCCCATAATTTTGAACTCCCTACCCTCTGGAAAAGACCTTCGCTATTCACAATAACTATGCCCCTCATGATTTTATATACCTTTATAAGGTCACCCCTCAAACCCCTACACGCCAGTGATATAAGTTCCAGCCCATCCAGCCCATCCAGCCTCACCCTATAGTTCAAACCCGTTAGTCCCGGCAACATTCTGGTAAATCTTTTTTGAACCCTCTCCAATTTAACAATATCCTTCCTGTAGCAGGGCAACCAGAATTGTCAACAGTACTCCATACTGACATCCTGTACAACCTCAACATGACATCCCAACTCTACTCAATGGTCTGAGCAGTTCTGATAAAATATATTATTCTTATATTTGGTCCATGTTTTGTTTATCAATTGGTCTAAGAGACAGGTAAATTGAGGAATTTTGCATTTTTAAAAAAGTCTTTAACTTTTGTGATGACCCTAGAAATAGCAGGGCTTGACTTCCAGTTCACCACCACCAGGGGCGGGGAGGGGGGTCAAATAGTGGGAAGTCTGGAGGTCTGCTTTGCTTGCATGTATTTTAATGATGTTTTACAAGCTTAAGTCACTGCAATATTTAAGAAGAATGCAGAAAAGATTAAATCTGTGCTGTTGCCTCATGCACGATTCAAGACATTAGACTGAAACAGAATAATTTGGAAAATTGGTAAGTCTATGTGCTGATA
The DNA here is from genome assembly GCF_047496795.1 of Chiloscyllium punctatum. Classification (NCBI taxonomy): domain Eukaryota; kingdom Metazoa; phylum Chordata; class Chondrichthyes; order Orectolobiformes; family Hemiscylliidae; genus Chiloscyllium; species Chiloscyllium punctatum. The sequence goes on along the minus strand of NC_092761.1, from coordinate 63,273,790 downwards.
TACCAGGAGATGGAGGCAAGGCAGCTGACTTTAGGAAATTCATGTGACTTGTGCAGAAATTAGAAGCAATTATGAGTTAGTTTGAGATTGTGTTTAGGAGTTGGTCCGAAGGGTCTGCTTCCATGCTGTATGACTCTATGTTTCATTGAAAGATACACTGCAGAAAATAGCATCCAGAAAACATACAAAAATCAGCCGAAAGGAAAACCTGTTGAGGATTTAAGGATTTTTTTTTCAAATCATTACTAGTTGGTGCAATATTTGTTGCTCACTCCTAGTTGCCCATTGATTTGAGTGGCTTGCTAGGACCATTTTGCAGGGCAGTTAAGAATTAATCACATTGTTGTGGGTCTAGAGTCACATTTGGCAGTCAGCAGGTTTGAATGGCAGATTTCCTTCTGAAAAGGTTAATAGTGAACCAGAATTATTTTTTTTTACAAGCAACAATTGACAAAGGTTACATGGGCACCATTAAGCTATTATTTAATTGTGTCATAGTGTGATTCAAACTCTTGTCCCCAGAACATTAGCCTGGGTGCTCTGCATTATCAGTCCCCCATGACATTAACACTACCTTATCTAATTGCTGGAGATAAGAAATGTAATGTGGGTTTAATCCTTTTCTAGTATCTGTCATAGAATGTTTTTCTTGTATCAAACAATTTATGGTTTTTTTTTCTTTATTTTTATTAAAGTACACCAACAGCCTTTTGTGAGTCCGTTCAGGAACAGACCTCCAAGGATGAAAAAGAAAACAGCTTTGCCCTATTAAGCTCATTTTCACGCTGGGATGTGACTTAACATAAGCTGGATCATAAACTATTTGTCTGTTAGTCAATAAGCAAATGTTGCAAAATGGGCCGATCTTTCTAACAGTGAGTTGTACTTAAATCCCATTGGTAAAGTAATAGTAGGATGTGATGACAGTAGCATCAGAGCAGGATGAAGTCCCATACTCATAACTGTTTTGCACCACAGAAGAAGTTATGCTTCAAATACCTCAATTTAAACAGATTGTCAGCCAGAAGCAGAAATCTGCCTGAAAAAAAATATTCACTGAAAGCACTCACCCCATTAAAGTATCTCATAGCTCATGTTGGCATGAGTGTTGTTGTCATCTAAATAATTTTAAACAACAGAAATTGTTCTGTAATAATAAACAAAAGTTGTTTACACAGCAGTAGATGTTTTTAATGATTCATCTTATCCTGTCCTGTCCTGTCCTGCCCTGCCTGTAGTTACTCGTGTCATAGGAATTGCTGCCATTGGATGTCATATTCATCTGCCTTATTACATCCTCATACATCCATTGTCACTGCTCTGTAAGTACTCTGTGACATCCACCACCCAAACTTGCCTGAGTCAACCCTCTTTCACCTGCCCTACACTCTGCCCTCTAGAAGAAATCTCTGTACCTTCTTAGCTCTGAGGAAATGACAGAAATATTGACATTTTCTTTTCTGAATGTCACTTTTTGGCTTTATTTTTTGTGACACCAAGCACCACTTGTTTTATGGCCTATTTATAGATTTTTTTTGTATACGTCATAGCATTCACTATTCAAAGGCCTCTCATTTGTTTCACAAATCTCCTTTTTACTGTTTAACAGTTTCTAAGGAACTCAGGAAAGGATGAATCTCATATGTTTATTTCTTGTTATGAGCTTGAATTTTCTTGTTAAACCCATCCTTCATTTTCACATAATTACATCTGGTGATCTCTGTTCTGCTCCAGAGAAATTCACCAATTTATAGAAATAATGGCAGTGGAGTAGACTACTTGCCCCATTGCGCCTGCGCTTCTGCTGGTCCTGGCACTTAATTGGAGCTATCTACCCTAATCTCATTTTCATGCATTTTTCTCATCATATTATGTAGCTTGCTGCTTGCACAGTAAATGAAGCAAACATTTGAATAGGATTTATAATAAGATATAAGTATTCCAAGCATTTTGATTAAACCCCTTTATCTAAAGTGCAATTTTATCCTGGATTCCAGTAATGGAGGACTGCAACATCATTCCTCTACAAAAAACAAATCTCAGCTTTTTTTAAAATAGAAGATATGCAGAGCAGTTTGCTTACATCACAGTTAACAGACTAGAGTGTGCTATAATGAGATGAACTCATGGCTGCAAATTGTTATATTGTCAAAGAATAACACACACTGCGAGCATTAAACACGGGAAAGTAGACAAACTGGAATGATTTCCAATGAAAAATACATTGGTTAGATTGTGGTGAAACCATATAGACAGTCAGACCTTCTACTTTCAATTTGATAAGGATGTTATTTAGAGTCAGGACTTCCTCTGACTGCTCATGCAACTTCAACAGAAGTGCTTATGCACTGGAAAGATTTTAGACGCCATTTCATTCAAGAAATCAAGTATCAGCTTTGGATGTGTAATTCTGTAATTTTTGACCTTTATTGTTTCGGCTTCCCATGAAATGTTGCTTGGGCCAGTTACAATGAACACAGAAGCATAAAGCATATCCTATCTTATCGCTGAATTGATTACATTTGTAGATTTTTCTGACATTCTGGTCTTATAAGCAAAATGCTGGACAAAACAGCCTCATTTGTGAGCTGGCATTGAAGTGTGAAAGTGTGCGCTCTTACTGCTTGTGAGTTTGGTAACTCATTTATAAAAGAGAGACAGTAACTCAGAATTGATCTCATTGCTCTAAAGGATGATAGATTAGAGAAAACAATTTCATTTCTTCTCTTCTTTCCTAAACTTCAAGAATGTTTTGAGCCATGTTCCAAAAATTATCCTTCTGCATGTGTTTGGAAAGTAAATGAGTCTCAGGAAGTTTAAATGATCTGGATGCAAATGTCCTCCTAGTCTGTTGTAGCCATGTGGTCTCGACCATGAAACAGCCATTGAAGAAGCATTCCAATAAAGTCACTGAAACAGAAGAAAAATCACACTGGACTTGAAACGTTAACTCTGTTTTACTTTCCATTGATGAAGAGCTTATGCCCAAAATGTCGACCCTCCTGCTCCTTGGACGCTGCAGTGCTTTTCCAGTGCCACACTGATGCTGTCAGATGTAAAACATGATTGCTGTCTTGTGAACAGAGAATATAATGTCAGGAGTGAGAGTTGAGATTGTGTTGAAAACCTTTCTACAAACATAATTACTGGCGGGGGAACAATAAATATTCCAAGCTGTGAAAACCATTACATTCAAAGTAAACAAATGAAAAAAAGCATCTTGGCTGGCACTGTGAGGGATGAAGAGCTGAAAATGAGGATGTGGAATTCCTCCACAAGGTAGCCTTCAATTACACGCTCAACCAAGTAGGGAAACCATGGAAGGTTGGCCCTCCAACCTAGTGTTGAGTGCACATTTCTTGGTAGTTAAATTCACACCCTGAATTACTTTGGGAAGTTAGTTAAATTCCAGTTGACCTCAATTTGGGTGCTATTAACACGTTTTTTTAATGGATACAGTCTGCAGTATACCTTGCGTGGACAGCTCTCGCTGCTAACCCTGAAGCCACCTGATCACAAATAGAAATCAGCTGCCCAGCCCACAACTGTATTGTCAAATCCCCTCCATTTCCCAACTTTGGAGAGACTCAACAATTCAACCCAATATAATTTCCCCAAACTCTGAATTAGGCTTCAATTTACAGAAACAACATAAAAAGAATACATTTAGGTGCAGCACTATATTCATCTGGAACCACCATGGAGAGGGAATAACTCATGAGGAGAAAATTTGGGTACTATGTGGGAGCTAGTCATTATACTCCCTAGCTTTCTTGGTTTGAAGGTTGCATGCTTTACTTGATGTTGTCTTTACAATGCATGTAATGTTATGATGCTGCTTGTAATGTTAAATCATTAAGATAACTTTGCTTAATTAATGACAGCATATTGTGATCTGTTTTGAGTAGAAAATGTGTTGCTGGAGAAGTTCAGCAGGTCAGGCAGCATCCAAGGAGCAGGAGAATCGACGTTTCGGGCAGGAGCCCTTCTTCAGCTACTATTTTGAGTAGCTAATGTCCTAGTTTGTTAACCACTGCTATGTCTTGATGCCTCCAATGGTGCAGCACTCCCTCAGCACTGAACAATGTATGTTTGTCACAACTGGAGATGAAGAGACTTTTCCACAAATGTAGTTAGGAGTGATATATGGCGTGTTGCTTCCCTCGTTCCAGGGCAAAGGATATAATCGAACATGTGTGAAATATTCTACAGTGGGAAGTGGAGTAGACAGAAGTCATGCTTCATCTCAGAACCAACAACACAGGAAATAGACTGAGATCTTGAAGCTAGGATGGAAATTAATCTACAGGATTTCAAAGAGATGAAGGGCTTTTGCCCGAAACATTGATTTTCCTGCTCCTCAGATGCTGCCTGACCTGCTGTGCTTTTCCAGCACCACTCTAATCTAAACTCTGGTTTCCAGCATCTGCAGTCCTCACTTTTGCCTAGTATTTGATATCTCCTAATGCTGTGTGTTAATGAATAAAACACATCTGGAACAAATAATGCAGGAGGAAGAGTTTCCACTTTCTAATACATTGGGACACATTTTAAAGTAAGTGGGATCAGTACAATATGGATGGGTGCTACTTCAGCAGGGCTGGGATATTATTCTCATGGGGAGATTTGTTATTGCAATAAATGAGGGTCTAAGCTAATTAGGCAGGGAGATGAATACCAGGATCAAACATTGAAGAGGATAATCAAAATGCACAGAGGGCTGAGAGCGGCAATTAGATCTTGAGTAAAGAATGGTCCAGGAAATAAAAAAGGAATCAGATAAAATAGAACTGCAACATAGGTGAGGATTGGTTTCAAGTACATTAGCCCAGAGTGATGAACTGCAGGCACAAGTGGTCACAGAGGACCATATATGGAGACCTGAAACTAAAAGGGGATATGGAAACTTCTTATCCTAGAAATAAAATATTTATGAAAGCTAGCAAAGGAGAACAAAGAAGGGTTATCTTTAGCCGTATTGGTTAAAGGTGATCTTCAGCTCAATAAATGAATTATATATTTGATGTCTTAAAATCAATAATCAACAGAATTCAGGAACAATAAAACAAGAATTATACTGATGGTTTTCTATTAACTTATTTTCCCTTTGTTGGATGGATGTAAGGCAGAACAACAATATGTATCTGTGTCCATGGCTACAGATTTTTTTTTTACCTTGGAAAAGGTCAGTAACCTGTTAACAGAGATTATAGGTTCAGGAATGCCAGTCCACATTAAACAGGAGTGACAAGGATCTCCATCTCTTCTTACTGCGTGTAATGCACATCCTGGGAATTTCATATGTTGATAATCAAGATGTTTGATCAGATATTGGATGTAATTTTAATGACCATCAAGCACAGGACTGGGACTTGAAACTGAAGAATCGGGCTCAGAGGCGGGGACTCTACCTAATATAACACAAAACCTCCTGCAGATACTATAGGCTACCAATTAGTGAGATGGGAGATGAACAATTTTGCAGGATAATTCAGACAGATATAAGATTTATACATATAATATTCAGATTTGAATACACAATTATGTAAGTGTAAGTGGTTATATGGACGAATTCAGTAACATAGACTGGGAACATTACATTAGCAATAAGAGGAGATCATTCTTAAAATATACAAAGAAATCTTCCCTACCGTATGTTACCAACCCAATGAAAAAGAACAAAGTGTTGGATTTTGTTCTGGGGAATGAAGTGGGTTAAATAAAGTAGGATTTAGTTAGGAATGTCAAGGAAACAGCAATTACAATATCATTAGGTATACGATATTTAAATGTAAAAGTACGCAACTAGAAGACAGATAATTTCAGTGAGTTAAAAGGAAACCAAGCCCAGGTTGTTCAGAGCCAAAGATTAGCAGGTGAAACAATAAGTAGAAGCTTTAGAAATAAAGATAACTTTAGTAGTTCATCAACAAACTCAAAGGGGGCAGAAGGAAGCGATCTCTAAAGCAAAAGCTTTCTGGATGATCAAAGAAATAGAGATTAAAATGAAATACAAGACACTATTGAAATAAAATGAAATGTAAGACACTACATGTCAATGAGCCTAACATCAGTAATGGAGAAACTTGTTGAGACAATAAGAGAAAATCATGTATCACTTGGAAATATACAAGTTAATAAATAGCAATCAGCAAGGACTTGTGAAAGAAAACTTTTGTTTGACTAACTAGGCTGACTTTTTTGCTGGAGAGAAATGGAATGGATGAAAGTAATGCCACTGACTTGTTCATGAACTTACCAAAAAAATATTTGATACAATATCATATACTAACTGGACAGTGACGGCAAGGATGTTGAAGTAAAAGGGGAAAGTAAAGTACCATCATGAACAGATATCTTTCTGACTGAAGGCAGCAGTGCAATAATATCTCTAAGGGTCAATAGCAGCACCATTTCTGTTTGGATAAAAATTAATGGGCTGGACCTGTGATAATAAGGAATAATTCTAAAATCTATTAAGAACACAAAACTCAGAAATGTAAGAAACATGAGATGGATAATAAGGTTTCACAAGGAAACAAAGTCTGATGAAATAGACAGGTACGCAGCTGCTGAAATATACATAGATGTGAGGCCGATGGGAAGAATGATCAGAGACAGTATCAGCTAAAGGGTATAGTTTCAAAGAGATACAAGAACATACAAAGCTGTGGGTGGGGAGGTGAATGTACATAATGGCTTGAATCTGCCAGGAAGAAGTTGGAGAAAAGAACATTCTAGAAAATTGACTTCACAAAAAGAAGGATTAGTTACAAATGCAAGGAAGTTGTACTAAATCTCTCTAAGATTTTCCTTAGGTCCAGGTAGAGTACTGAGTCCAATTCTGGGAACCATGCTTTTCGATGGCTTTTAAATAAGGCTTTAGAGGAGCTTGAATGCAAAGGAGATTTACTCAAGTGACTCCAGGAAGGAAGGACACCAGCTGTGCAGAGCAACTGAAGAAGCTGGAACTTAACATTCAGATGGTTAAGGTTAGAGTTCATAGAGGCATTCAAAACCATGAACAGGGTTTAGAGTGCACTATTTGCAACGTCAATGAAAGCCATGTCAGCAGTTAACTTTCAAAAGGAAATTGAATAAATACTCAAAAGGCAGGGAATCATGAAAGAAAGGTTTTTGTCAAATGTGTGCAGGAGGGCTTCCTGACACAGTATGCAGACAAGCCAACAATGGACGAGGCCATTTGGTACTGGGTAATGAACCTGGCCAGCTGTTAGATTTGGTGAGCACTTTGGTGATAGTGACCACAATTTGGTTATGTTTACTTTAGCAATGGAAAGGGATAGGTATATAGTGCAGAGCAAGAGTTATTGCTGGGAGAAAGGCTCTTATGATGCAATTAGGCAAGATTTAGGATGTATAGGATGGGGAGGAAAACTGCAGGGGATGGGTACAGAAAGAAGACAGAGAATGGTGGTTTTTGGAAATGTTCATCCTGGAGTTCCGTTATGATGGGTTATGATCTGTTTTGGGTCCACTGCTGTTTGTCATTTTTATAAATGACCTAGATGAGGACAAAGAAGGTTGGGTTAGTAAATTTATGGATGATACTAAAGTCGGTGGAATTGTGGATAGTGCTGAAGGATGTTGTAGGTTACAGAGGGACATAGATAAGCTGCAGCTGGGCCTAGAGATGGCAAATGGAGTTTAATGCGAAAAAGTATGAGGTGATTCACTTAGAAAGGAGCAACAGGAATACCGCGTAATGGGTGAATGGTAAGACTCTTGGTAAGATGAATAGAGAGATCTCAGTGTACATGTATATAGATCCTTGAAAGTTGCCATCTGGGTTGATAGGGTTGTTAAGAAGACATACGGTGTATTAGCTTTTATTGGTAGAGGGATTGAGTTTTGGAGCCACGACTGTACAAAACTCTGGTGCGGCAGCGCTTGGAGTATTAGATACAGTCCTAGTCACCACATTATAGGAAGGATGTGGAAGCTTTGGAAAGGATTCAGAGGCAATTTACTAGGACTTTGCCTGGTACAGAGGGACTGTCTTATGAGGAAAGGCTGTGGGACTTGAGGCTGTTTTGTTAGAGAGAAGAATGTTGAGATGTGACTTAATTGAGGCATATAAGATAATCAGAGGATTAGATAGGGTGGACAGTGAGAGCCTTATTCTTCAGCTGGTGATGGCTAGCACAAGGGAACATAGCTTTAAATTGAGGGGTGATAGAAATAGGACAGATGTTAGAGGTAGTTTCTTTACTCAGAGAGTAATAGGGGCATGGAACGCACTGCCTGCAACAGTAGTAGACTTACCAACTTTAAGGGTATTTAAATGATCATTGGATAAACATATGGATGAAAATGGAATAGTGTAGGTTAGATGGGCTTCAAATTGCTTCCACAGGTTAGCGCAACATTGAGGGCCAAAGGGCCTGTACTGTGCTGTAATGTATTATTTTCTAGGAGCTTTGACCGAAGTGGACAGCTCCTTCAAAGAGATGGCACATGCACAGTGGGCCGAATGGCCTCCTTCTATGGCCTCTCATTTTATAATTCTACATTTTCATTCCACAGAGGCTCAGGGGTGACCTTATAGATATTTATAAAATCATGAGTGACACGGATGTGGTGAATGGTGAAGTTTTTCTTTCCTGGGATAAGGGAGTCCAAGTACTCTGTATTCCTGTTGCTCCTTCCAAAGTGAATCACCTCACACTTTTTTGCATGAGAGGGCATAAGTTTAAGATGAAAGGGGAAAGATTTAAAAGGGACCCGAGGGGTAATCATTTCATGCAGAGGGTCATGTGTGTATGAAATGAGCTTCCAGGCGAAGCAGTGGAGGTTGATACAATTACAACATTTAAAAGACATCTGGATGGGTACGTGAATAGGAAGGGTTTAAAGGGACATGGTCCAAATGCTGGCACATAGGACTAGGTCAGATTGGAATGTCTGGTCAGTGTAGATGAGTTGCATTGAAAGATCCATTTCCATGCTGCCTGACTCTATGACTATTTATTTGTTTTTTCTCTTATCAATTGAGATTTCTATCTCCAACCTTACGGTCTCTGCAGCTCTTTCCTCTTTAAAGATGCATCATCACTGGCCAAGATTTTGTCCAGCTACTTTAGTATCACCTCATGTATCTCAACATCAAACTTTGTCTGATAATGCTTACTACTCTAAAGGCTCACTCTAAATATGTAAGCTGTTGCTTTATTTATTTTATTGATTCTGGGCAAGATTTCAATTATTGTCCACTGCTTTCGTGGGGAAAAATTCATCTGGGCACTGCACTTGTTTAGTTAGTTGGTCATAAAGAGAGGCTTAATTAATATTTTTTGCAAACCTTTTTGATATTCAGAACGCGGTGTAGAACAGGATAGATTTATCAGCTCTGTATCAACAGCTTACATTCTGCCACTGAACAGCACAACTAATCCTTCAGTGCAATTTCAGAAATAATTGCTTCCACCTTACAAAGAGGCTTTGATGGCTGAGCTTCAATATTGGGTGTCAGCTTAATTTTATTATATCTGTTAACTGCACATTATTGACAGGAGGAAATGAATGCATCTTGATAAGTAAAGTTGTGCACTCAGACTCAGAACTTTAAGTGAAAAGTTTGATGGAATTAAAGCATTAAGAAGATGGACCTTACAAATAACATGAGTTCCATATTCAAAGGCAAACTCTATATCAAGCAAATTCTGCTGACCAACCTATACAGCAACATGAAAAGACCATGCAACCCCTTGAATCTATTCCAGCATTTAATTATAATTATTTTATTTCCATCTATCTACCTCAGCTCCAAATCCCTTACTACCTCGATGCAGCAGTACTCTATTGATTTCAATTTTGAAATATTAAACTAACTCCTAGATGCTTTGAGCTGACACCATGGACTGATTAACCATTATGGGTACAATTCTTAATTGATCAAATGGATTTGGCCTGTCCTGAGTTTTAAGAACCAGTGTTCATTCCTGCACTATTTAGGGCTTGTTCTTTTGGCTGTATTGCCTTGACTCACAATATGTTGTGTTTTGGACCAGGCCAGACACCCCCAAAATATTTCAAGAAGTTAGCCCAGACCATAACTTTTCTTGTTGTTTTAAGCAGGTATACGGTGGATATCCCAGGAGTGATGCAGCTGGTCAAACCACTCAGTTTGAAACAAAACAGAATTTATTTACAGACTACCAAATGAAACACAAGCAAAATTTAGAATAACAACTATTTGAAAACCCGACCAACATGAATCCCCCACAACTTAGTAACGAGCTGTTCTGATTTCCTTAAACATCCCGTAAACACACATCTTGACAAAACAGCAAATTCAAACACAGGTTCTTACAGGAGAGAGAGGTTCAGAGAGGATCAGCCAGGGATCATTGGCTGAAAAATGGAACCTCTTTTTTTCAGCAGATTCTTGGGGTCCCTGGATAAAACTAAACCAAACTAGAAAAATCCCTGAACTGGGAAAACTGGCTACTCCCATTTCATTGTACAAGTATTTTTTTTTTTAAAAGCCTTCAAGCCCTTTTCCCTGATTGTCGCCTTAGGCAGTATCTGTTAGCCATAACCAAAGTGGCCTAAACCCAGACAAATCGGAACCTCTGCCTTTTACAACCCCTTTTGAAAAAAATACTCAAGGACACCACAGCCTTGTTAACGGAGCAGCATCATCATAGTTGCATTTCTGTCTCTACCTTATCTACCATTGTCTGTCTCTCAGCACTTCCACTAAATTCTTTTGTTTACATACTGTTATAGAGAATATTGAACTCAGTAGTTCAGCTCTCTAGCACAGGTTATTCCATCTTCTCAGTCTCAATAGCACATGACTGCTGATGTCCACTCTTCATGTTCTTAGACACCATCATCCCATTAACATAAGTATTCTCATGAAGCTACACCAGCCTTAACAACACTTTGAGGTTTTTACTAGCCTTTGTGTGATGAAGTGTCATCACTAAAAGTTCAGGGCAGCATGACTGCTCCGGTTTGAGTGAATTGACCTTCTCAATTACTGAACCTCAATTGATGCTCTCTACCAGTCATGATAGTTCTCTTCTACTTTTCCAGCCCTTTGTCTTAGAAATGTGAGGGGATGGGTTAATGTTTATCTATTAAACGTGAAAGATGATTGATGTGCAACTGAAGAACTAGCATTCGACAAATCTCAAATAATATAAAACCAGCATAATTTTTTATAAGACTTGGATACTTTGGAGAATTTTTTAAGGGTACTGACTCCAGGTAAGATAGATAAATATATAAGCAATAGTTAGATATATTAAAGCACTATATGTAGAAAAGAGTCTTGATGTAGACTTCAAAACAAGAGTCATAAATATAAGATAGTCATTAATAAATTCAGTAAAGGATCCAGGAGAAGCATCTTAGCCCTGAAGTAGAGTAGAAAATGAAAATGTTCCTATCCTGAATTGTTGGGATAAATATCAGAGAAATATGTAAAAGAAAGCTGGATAAAGACTTGAGGGAGAAAGAGCTAGGCTTATACACTGACAGGTTGAAATAATGTGAGGGTGCTGGTATTGGACTGGGGTGGACAAAGACACATGAGACCAGGCTATAGTCCAACAGGTATATTTGAAGTCACAAGCTTTTGGAGTGCTACTCCTTCTTCAGGTGAAGTGGAAGGAAATACACAGGTACAGAATTTATGGGATATATAAGATCTTATGTTTGGTTTTTTGTAATTATTTCTCTACCTCAATTAATCAGAGCACTTGTTAATCAGCTGTTGACACTCTACTTGCCCCATTTGACATTTTTGATCAAAGATGTGTTATTCAACTTGTCAACACTTCACTCACACCATTTATATTATCTTTTGACATTCTTAATTAACTGGAATTATCTTACAATTATCTTGATGCCTATATATTCTGTACCTGTGTTCTTCCTCCATATCACCTGATGAATGAGCTGCATTCCAAAAGCTTGTGATTTCAAATAAAGCTGTTGGGCTCAAACATGGTGTCGTGTGACTTCTGAGGTTGAAATGATAGATTGTTAGAGGCTAATGTGGAGCATAAACATCACCATCGGCCTGCTGTGCAAAATCGCTGCATTTTGTCTTTCCAATGCAGCAGGTACTTTGATCCATTATCTTCTTCCAGGTTAGAAATTAATAATTGCCCTAATGAGTTTCAATTTTTTTATTCTTTCATGATCTGTGAATATTGCTAAGTATTGGCAAGGAATTGTTACCCATTCCTCAGTGTCTTGAGAAAGTGGAAGTGAACTGACTTCTTATACTGTTACAGTCATTGTGAGTAGTATGTCCTGCATTCTTGAAGTTAGCAAAACATGGTCAAGACTGTGGTGCTGAAAAATCACAGCTTTTCATCAGGAAGAGCTTTTGCCCAAAACATCGATTCTCTTGCTCCTCAGATGCTGCTTGATCTGCTGTGCTTTTCCAGCACCACACTCTCAACTCTGGTCTCCAGCATCTGCAGTCCTCACTTTTTTCTATTGGAAGAACATGTCCTATTGTACCAGACTAGAAATGTAGAAATTTGGAACATTTAAAACAAAGAAGAAGGCCATTTGGTTTGCCATGCCTGTTAAAGTCAACAAAGAGCTCTGCTTCATTATCTTGCCTTTCAGCTCTGGTACTGATACATCTGTTCTCTCCAAAAACCTAGAGTAGGATTCCTTGTCTCCACTCATATACTATGAATAGCAGCAATCGAATGGGTATTACCAATTTAACATTGACCCTTTCAGAGCCACTACCTTTTAGATTATCATCTCATGGTCACGAATTTTTTCCGTTTGTCTTCATGTGACTGAACGGGCTCGTAATTGTATGTAGATTTTTGGACACATAGGCTGGGATGTGCCGCCTGTTAGATGGATCTGAGTGCAGGAATTCTTTTCCTTTTCCTTTCCTGTTCTACCTCATCACTAAAGTGTTTGGACTCAAAAACATGATGCAGTTCAATGGACAATTTGTCAAAGCATGATGCAATTTACTGAGCAAAGCAAATATGTAATCCGGATGATCTCCCTTGAGTAACAACTCAAAACCCAGCAGTCTTTCCAGTCTTCCATTGTCTCAGCACGTGCCCATTTTAATCACTGCTGTGTAAGATACTGACTTCCTGATTGACTTTTGTTGCACCTTATCCTCAAAGTCGATTTTTTGATTTGGTTTGGACTTTTCAAGTACAGAAGTACTGCCTATAAGATTAAGCAGAAAATCAATTTAACCAGAACACGATGAGGAAGTTCAACTAACTGACTGGGCTTCATCTTTCATTGATTTTGAAGCTGGAACATTTAATCACAGTATGTGTGGCACAAGTATTTGACGTTCAGGTTTTGAGTGGTGTATTCATTCCGATGCAGTATAAATAGCTGTCATAGCTTTATATGTCCTCATGTCCTACAATAAATGTGTCAATTAATGATACTCTCACCTCTCACTCACAATGTTCTGAGTCAAGGCTCAAATTAATTCAGTACTACTTTATCAAAGACCTAATTGTTCAAATGACAGATTTAACCATTGATTCATCTACATCGTCAGTTGGATGTTAAAGGTTTTTTTTTTAACTTTGTCTGAAAGAGAACGGGGAGCCCAGCAGCAACTCCTACCTAGCCCTCTCCCTCAGCCAATATCACAGTAAAATGAGCAGTTAGTGATATATTACTGTTCCAGAAAGCCTTGCTTTGATTCTCTCCATGGTTGAAGGCATTACACTTCGGAATGCAATGTCTGGGAGAGAGATATTTTGAGATATGTCAAAATGCTAAGGTGAATTGCTTGTTTATCTCTACATAACCAATTCATAAGTTATGAATGTGGTGGAGCTTAATAATTGCAGCAGACAACTGATGATTTGTTACTGTCAGAAAATTGTGACCACAGTTAGCATCAGATGAAAAACATTTGCAGTTGCTCAATAATATGGACAGAAGAATGTTGAAAATGTACCATCTTATCTAAATAGTGAGTTGTCAATTTGCAATTATGGCACAGTATGCTACATGTAGACAGTTGGTTACAGTTGATTTTCTGGTGTAAAGGTTATGTTGATGATGTCCTAATTACATCAAGTGTCTACCTTTTACCATTTCGCATTTTTAAATATGACAATTATTGCACATTGTTATTCTACATTAAATACAGTGACAAAGAGGAAATGCTTCAAGCCCTGAGTGGCAAAACAGTTAAGGCATTCACTGAATATTTTTTTTCCTGAATTGTTAAATATGCTGATTATTCTGATGCACTGGGACATTAGCTTTCAATTCATTTCATACAATTTTGTTTGAATAGATATAAATGTCCCAAAAGCAAAAGCAAATGCTGACTACAAATACAATTGAATGCAGAAGTCTCATGTTAATAATGAAAAGAGAGTTGAAAAATGTCAACTATCCTTTTTTTATATATCAAAACTGCTGTTTTCTACTTACATTATTTTTGTGTCAAAATCCTTCACATGATCTCAGATGAAGGGACTCCTCTCCCCCAAAGTCTCCTCTTTCCCTGAATAATTTACAAACTTTTGAAACTGTTAGAGCACATGAGTCTATTCCACACATGGGGATGAATCTTCTGCTTTATTTCTGGTTAAATCTGAGACTTACCAAATTTTTTGCAAGGTTATTCGCCACAAAGCTGAGCGGGTTCTCTCACCGCGACATATCATTCTCACTTTATTAATGACATACCCTGCCCTGTGGCAACTCTCACATCAGATTTCCACCCTACCCTACCACACACCGCTCCTCGAGCAATTCGACTCTCTGCGGATATCTGCCAAAAGACCAGATTTCCTTGCGACCTTGCCATTCTTGCAAGCCAGACAAGTATTGGCAAGCTGGTGTTACCCCTCATTGGCAAAATAATGACACAGTAGTTACAAATCCACAATGCTTACAGCACATATCCATCATGGCTAATGGTCCCAATCACATACAACTCCATTCTCTCACTCTAATCAGTGTTTAACCGCCAGACCACACACTTTATCTGTCCTTAGCTCCATGCCATCTGAACATCCCATTGGTCAGCACAATCGTGTCGCCCAAGTCCACTGTAGACCCACATCTTGTCATTGCCAAGTAGGGAATTATCATATGCAGGCCAGCAATTGGACAAATACTAGGATGAACGTGAATCCTTGTTTTCAGAAAAATCAAAGGAATGCAAACCAAGCAAACAGAGGCTGAACTTTGCCCCACAATGCCAACAAAATTTTGGCAACATGTTCAAAGACTACTTTGCAGTCAACCATTGTGTGCTCCACCCCACAGTTCCCAATAATTGGAAGCAGCTTTTAATGAGGTTTTACCTGGATTGTGGAGCCTGTCAAAAGTGAGTACTTTCATTGGCAAGAAGAGCTTCCTTTGCAATGTCCTCGTCACCCTCCTCAGGACACTGTTCTTGTTCCTGCAGTTCCTTTACATCCTATAGATCGCTTTACTACCTCCTCCACAGCTTATCATGTCAGGGTGATGTAACAGAAGGGAGGGAGTTGGAAGACAGGAAACTATAGCCTAGTTAGCCTGACCTTGGTTGCTGGTAAGATTTTAAAGTTTTTTATTAAGGGATCAGATTGTAATGTATTTGGAAGTACATGCTAAAATAGGGCTAAGTCAGCATGGCTTCATCAAGAGGAGGTCATGCCTGACAAATCTGTTAGAATTCTTTCAGAAGGTGATGAGCAAGTTAAACAAAGAAGAGTCAGTGGACTGATCTACTTAGATTTCCAGAAGTTCTTTGACAAGATGCTGCACAGGAGACTGGGTCAGGGGCAAACTACTGGCAGGAATGGAGGATTGGTTGACTGGCAGAAAGCAGAAAGTGGAAATAAAGGGATCATTTTCAGGATGGTAGTGAATGAATCGTGGAGCTTTACAGGGATCGGTGTTGGTACCACAACTGTTCATCCTACACATTAATTGTTTGAAGGAACTGAGGGCTCTGTTACTAAGTTTGCAGAAGATACAAAGATAGAGGGACAGATAGCCTTGATACTGGAGAGGTACTGGATAGCCTTGGACAGGTTAGGAGAGTTGGCAAAGAAGTGGCATATGGAAAACAATCTGGGAAAGTGTGAGGTTGTGCACTTTAGTAAGAAGAACAGAGGCATAGAGTATTTTCTAAATGGCAAAAATATGTGAAAGTCTAAGCAGAAAGGGAGTTAAGAGTCCCAGATCAGTATTCTTTCAAGATTATCATGTAGGCTCAGTATTCAGCATTCTAGAATACAAGAGCGGTGATAAAACTGTATAAGGCTCTGGTCAGACCACATTAGAAATATTGTGAGCAGTTTTGGGATCTGTGTCTATGGAAGGATGTGCTGTTTTTGAAGGGAACCAGAGGAGATTGACAAGCATGATCCCAGGGATGTAGGATTTGTCATGAGGAGCAGTTGAGTACTCTGTGTCTGTACTCAATGTAGTTTAAAAGGATAATGAAACTAACAGAATACTGAGATGGCTGGATGGATTGGACATGGTGAAGATGTTTCCACTAGTTGGGGAGACTAGGACCTGAGGACACTGCCTCAGCGTGGAAGGATGATGCTTTAGAACTGAAGAGGAATTTCTTCTGCCAGAGGGTTATAAATCTGTGGAACTCATTACTATAGAGGGCTGTGGAGGCCAAGTTGTTTAGTTGTTTATAACAGAGGTAGATAGGTTCTTCAGTAACAAGTGGATCAAGGTTTAAGAGGAGAAGACAGGAGAAAGGGTTTGAGAAACATATCAGCCATAATCGAATGGCCAAGGAGACCTTATGGGGCAAAAGGCCTAATTCAACTCCTATATCTTATTAGCTTATGGTCTTATGCTATGCACTCTGTCTGAACTGTACTGAAGAGACCCCTCCCAAACTAGTCCACGTAGCAGAGCCACATCGCCATCACCTTCTCAACCATGACTCTAGGCAACATTAATCTTGTGCTCTGCATCAAAGGTGTTGCTCAAAGCTGTCATGAGCCATGGTCATAGAGGATAGTGCTTGGCCACAGGAACTAGCCTTGTACAACATCTGGATCCTCTAGCATACCAGATGTACTCGAGAGTTTGACAATATATAAATCAAGGTCGCTGCCAGGGCAACGAGTCCACACCTTCAGGAAATGTTAACAGTGATCACACATCATCTGAACATTAATGATATGGAGCCCCCACCTGCTGAATTCCACAGCACTGTAATAACATCCTCTCAATGCCATGTGTGTACAGTCGATGGCACTGCGCACCTGGGTGAACGCCACCAAGTTTTCAAATGCAACTACCCAAGCTATAGCACAGACCTTGCCATCAGGAAACAACATGAACTGCTGTAACCTCACACAGATAGAATCAGTATTACTGAAATATCACACATAGGGCACCCATCACACACCGGAAACAGCCAGTAGCAGAGAAGTTCAGCATCAGAGTGACCAGCCACCAGGAGAGGATAATCTCCCACTCCTGCAGCCCTCGTCTCCACTTTAGCACCTGGCACAGTGTTACGCGACATTTGGAGCCAGTGTCCGAACTGCACCATGCTCACTGCCAGGAAATGGAGTCAGGGCCAGTCAACTCGGGGACTCCTGTGGTATCCCAGGCATTCTGAGCAGCCCTGTGGCTGTAACCTTGCCTGAGCTGGGTACTCCTCACCCTCCGTGTTAACCCACTGTTGCTCCTGGGCTCAGCATCAGCAGTGGTCCTTTAGCATTCCTTCCTTATCTTTTTAGGGGAGCTGCCACAATGACCAATATGCCACCAGTGGCAAGGCCCATCAATGGAAGGAACATGAACTGGGCGCAGAGTGAGTGACATTCAGGCTCAACGTGTGCGGTAACCTGGAGTAGGTGCAGTGTCAGTTGAGTGACCATCCAATGTCATTGTAGAAGGGAGTGTCTCCAGCTTAACACTATCCTTTCCCTCTAACCTTGCCCATTCCTCCTTTCCAGGTAACACAGACATTCCCTTGGTGGAACCTACATCCACGAGACTCTCAATTGAGCACTCTACCACATATTTCTGCAAATCGTTTTCCTCGTGCTGCCTTTGCTTCTTTTGCCAAGTACTTTAAACCTGTGCCCTCTCGCCTTCAATTCTTCCACCAATATGGACAATGTTTCCTTACCTGTTCAGGTCCCTCATGACATTGAATATCCCAACTTAATTCCCTCTCAGCCTTTGCTTCTCCATGTAAAACCATACCAACCTCTCCAAGCGATCTTTGTAACTGAGGTTTCTCATCTCTGGAACAATTCTCATGAATTTTCTCTGGCTTTCATAGAGCTCAGCATCCAGAATTAGAAGCAATTTTATCCGTTGTAGCTGAACTAATACCACCTACAAGCTCAATACAAGCCCCTGACTCCTTGTTATTTGGTGTGTGACCTTGTCTTCCTTCTGAGCATTGATCACTACTACCAGGGCCCTCACAATGAATAAAAAGAGTTTGTGAACTTTGTTCTCATCATGATGATAAACCTGTCAGACAAAGAATGCAACAAGAGAATGACAGGGAAAGCTGAAAATGCTGGACAGATCAGGCAACATCTATGGAGAGTGTAGCGTAATGGGATGTGCAACTGATGACTACAAAATTGAAGGTGTTACTCTGTCTCTAACACAAAAGAGTAGAGCAGAAGAACAAACTAGAGGAAAGACTCAATGTAGTTCTCTTGGCTTCCACACACAAGTGATAGATTCATAGAGATCTACAGCGCAGAAAGGATCATTTGGTCCATTAGGTGTACATTGGTCAAAAACAATCACCTAAAGTATTTTATTCCCATTTTCCAGAATCTAGCCCATATTCTCAAATGCCTTGGCATTATAAGTTCACATCTAAATACTTCTTAAATGCTATGAAGGTGTTTGTCTCTACCACCCTTCCAGGCAATGAGTTCCAAATTCCCACCACCTTCGGGTGAAAAAGTTTTTCTCACATCTGATTGAAACCCCTTACTCCCTTCCTTAAATCTATGCCCCTGATCATTAATCTTTCCTTCAAGGGGAAAAGTTCCTTCCTGTCTACTCTATCTATGTCCCTCATTATTTTGTACATCTCGACCATATTGGGTCTCAATCTCTTCTGCTCTATGGGAAAAAAACATTTTGTCCAATCTCTCTTCATAACTGAAGCTCTCCAGCCCAGGTAACATCTTGGTAAATCTCCCTGCACCCTCTCCAGTGCAATCACATACCTCCTATAATGTGGATTTGAGAACTGCATTTATCTGAGGATGATAATTCTTTGCCAGTATCCCACAATCCTACCATGTGTGAGATTTTACTGATCCTCAATTGTGGTGCTCAGAGTGTGGTAGAATGCCAGGGAATTGTATTAGGAGAAGTCCTTGGCCCAGTCCCTATAACCTGATCATCTTACTAGCAGTAGCGAATGATAGTGACTCATTTATCTGCCAGGTGGAGGCTGCAATCAATTTAACCATTTATGAACCCTATCATGCAGATCAGAATTTGTAAATTGTTCTGATGTCAGGTACACCCAGTTTTGAGCAATTTCTAGTCCATTTCTTTGCCACCATTAGAAGATGGACAAGACTGAATTGTAAGCTGGTGTGCTGCCAGGAAAATATTGATTGGTCTCTATGTGAAATAGCGAATGTTAGCTTTTTTCTTGTTGTCAGTTTATTAAAATAAAGTAATGAGAGCCTTTGAGGTGTGGTTTTGTTTCAAATTCCAGGAAAGGTTGCAAAATAGATCCAGCGTTCTGAAGCAAAAATTGACCCTTGCAGCAAGGATTTAATGAATGTCACGTCAGTGACAGTTTGTCAATGCGACACAATTTAGGGAGGATATTCCTGGAAATATATCCAGGGAAGTTATTTGGATAGAACTGAGAAATAAGAAAGGGACGGTCACCTTACTGGGATTGTATTATTGATCCCTGAATAGTCAGCAGGAAATTGAGGAACAAATTTGTAAGGAGATCTCAGTTCTCTGTAGGATTAATCGGGCGGTTATGGGAGGGAATTTAAACTTACCAAACATAGATTGGAACTGCCATAGTGTTAAGGTTTCAGATGGAGAGGAATTTGTTAAGTGTGAACAAGACAATTTTCTGATTCAGTATGTGGATGTACCTACTAGAGAAGGTGCAAAACTTGACCTACTCTTGGGAAATAAGGCAGCGCAGTGACTGAGGTGTCAGTTGGGGAGCACTTTGGGGCCAGCGACCATAATTCTATTAGTTTTAAAATAGTGATGGAAAAAGATAGACCAGATCTAAAAGTTGAAGTTCTCAATTGGAGGAAGGCTAATTTTGAGGGTATTAGGCAAGAACTTTCAAAAGCTGACTGGGGGCAGATGTTCGTAGGTAATAGAAAATGGGAAGCCTTCTGAAATGAGTTAACGAGAGCCCAGAGAAAGTATATTCCTGTTAGGGTAAAAGGAAAGGCTAGTCAGTGTAGGGAACGCTGGATGACTAGAGAAACTGATGGTTTGGTTAAGAAAAGAAGGAAGCATATGTCAGGTATAGACAGGAGAGATTGAGTGAATACTTAGAAGAGTACAAAAACAGTAGGAATATACTTAAGAGAGAAATCAGAAGGGCAAAAAGGGCACATGAGATAGCTTTGGGAAATAGAGTTAAGGAGAATCCAAAGGTTTTTTCAAATACATTAAAGACAAAAGGGTAACTAGGGAGAGAATTGGGCCCCTCAAAGATCAGCAAGGTGGCCTTTGTGTGGAGCCACAGCTGATGGCAGAAATACTAAATGAGTATTTTGCATCAGTGTTTACTGTGGAGAATGTTACGGAAGATATAGAATGTAGGGAAGTAGATGGTGACATCTTGAAAAATGCCCATACTACAGAGGAGGAGGTGCTGGATGTCTTGAAATACATGAAGGTGGATACATCCACAAGACCTGGTCATGTGTACCCTTGAACTCTGTGGGAAGCGAGGGAAATGATTGCTGGACCCCTTGCTGAGATATATGCATCATTGATAGTCGCAGGTGATGGGCCGGAAGACAGGAGCTTAGCTTACGTGGTGCCACTATTCAAGAAAGGTGGTAAGGACAAGCCAGAGAACTATAGACTGGTGAGCCTGATATCGGTGGTGGGCAAGTTGTTGGAGGGAATCCTCAGGGACAGGATTTACATGTATTTGGAAAGGCAAGGACTAATTAGGGATAGTCAACATGGATTTGTATGTGGGAAATCATGTCTCACGAACTAGATTGAATTTTTTGAAGAAATAACAAAGAGGGGCTGGGTAATCCAAGATGGAGGATGGGAAAAATGTCTAGCTCTGACAGGCTGCACTTTGTTTTGAGGTATTTTAGGTGTTAGAGGTGGTTTCCTTGAATTCCAGGAGCAGCTATTACTGCTTTATATGCTGTTGCATTGTTTTGGAACTTTGGAGGAAAAATAAAATGAAAACAATGGCACTTTTAAAAGGGAGAGGAACAGACAAAGGAAGCACATGGTGAAGTCAGTGCAGAAAAGAGAGAGAGAAAGAAAGGAAACCACATTGCAAACTGACACACCAGTGTACCTGCACAGTTACTATCTTTGCTGTTGAATTCATGTATTGCTGGACATCGGAGTGCAAGTACGAAAATTTACAAACAGTAAAATTCATAACTGATCTCGGAGGAACCTGTTTGGGAGAGGTCACAGCACAGAAACTGATAAGTGAATAGATTTCAGTGTAGCCTTGCTGTGTGTCTGCAGTAGTGAGTAGAGCGGGTTCTTTCTTGATTATATGTTTTATTGAGATATGTCTCTTGATTAAACTTAAATCTATAAGCCATAAGTATTAAGTTAGCTTGGAAATGTGTTTTATGTTTTGTGGTGGAATAAGATGGTGCTATTTTCTGGGTCTGTAGATTAGAAGAAGCAAACATGGCCTTAAGTAGAGTGATGCACTCTTCTTGTCAGCTGTGGGAATTTAGGGACAGTTTACGTGCTACTGAGGATTATATCTGCAATAAATGCCATTTGTTGTGAATTCTGTCAGATCAAATGGATCAGTTGGAGCGACAGTCAGAGGCAATGTGGAATTGACAAGAGCGAGGGGGTGTGATGGATGGCAGTTATAGGGAGGGAAGAAAGTTGCAGTTATAGTCACACAGATAGGTTAACTCTAGGAAAAGTAAGAGAGGTAGGCAAGTAATGCAGGATTCTTCTGTGACTATCCCATTTCAAACAAGTATGCTGTTTTGGGAAATATAGGGGCTAATGGATTCTCAGGGGAATGTAACGCAAACAGCCAAGTTTCTGGTATTGAGATTGGCGCTAATGCAATGACGGGTATGTTGGGTTCCAAGAGATCGATTGTGTTAGGGGAGTCTCTGGCCTGAGGCACAGACAGATGTTTCTATGGCCAGCAGCGAAAAATTAGAATGGTGTGTTGCCTCCCTGGTGTCAGGATCAAGGATGTCTCAGAGAGGGTGCAGAATGTTCTCCTTGGGATTGTATTATTGATCCCTGAATAGTCATCAGGAAATTGAGAAACAAATTTGTAAGGGGATCTCAGTTATCTGTAAGAATAATATGGTGGTTATAGTAGGGGATGTTAACTTTCCAAACATAGGCTGTGAGTGTCATAGTGTTAAGGGTTTAGATGGATAGGAATTTGTTAAGTGTGTACAAGAATATTTTCTGATTCAATATGTGGATGTACCTACTAGAGAAAGTGTAAAACTTGACCTACTCTTGGGAAATTAGACAGGGCAGGTGACTGAGGTGTCAGTGGGGGAGCACTTTGTGGCCAGCGACCATAATTCTATTAGTTTTAAAATAGTGATGGAGAAATATGGACCAGATCTAAAAGTTGAAGTTTTAAATTGGAGGGAGGCTAGTTTTGACAGCATTAGGCAAGAAGTTTCAAAAGATGATGGGGGCAGATGTTCGCAGGTAAAGGGATGGCTGGAAAATGAGAAGTCTTCAGAAATGAGATAACGAGAATCCAGAGAAAGTATATTCCTGTCAGGGTGAAAGGGAAGGCTGTAGGTATAGGGAATGCTGGATGACTAAAGAAATTGAGGGTTTGGTTAAGAAAAAGAATGAAGCATATGTCAGGTATAGACAAGATAGATTGATTAATCCCTCGAAGAATATAAAGGCAGTCGGAGTATTTTAAGAGGGAAATCAGGAGGGTAAAAAGGGGACATGAGATAGCTTTGGCAAATAAGGTTAAGGGGAATGCAAAAGGTTTTTACAAATACATTAAGGACAAAAGGATAACTAGGGAGAGAATAGGGCCCCTCAAAGGTCAGCAAGGCGGCCTTTGTCTAGAGCCGCAAGAGATGGGGGAGATACTAAACCAATATTTTTCATCAGTATTTACTGTGGAAAACAACATGGAAGATATAGAATGTAGGGAAATAGGTGGTGACATCTTGAAAAGTGCCCATATTACAAAGGATAAATCGCCAGGACCTGATCAGGTGTACCTAGAACTCTGGGCCTCTTGCTGAGATATTTGTATCATCGATAGTCACAGGTGAGGTGCTGGAAGACTGGAGGTTGGTGAATGTGGTGCCACTGTTTAAGAAAGGTGGTAAGGACAAGCCAGGGAACTATAGACTGGTGAGCCTCACGTCGGTGGTGGGAAAGTTATTGGAGGGAATCCTGAGGGACAGGATGTACATGTATTTGGAAAGGCAAGGATGGATTAGGGATAGTCAACATGGCTTTGTGCATGGGAAATCATGTCTCACAAACTTGATCGAATTTTTTGAAGAAGTAGCAAAGAGGATTGATGAGGGCAGAGTGGTAGACATGATCTATATGTACTTCAGTAAGGTGTTCAAAAAGGTTCTCCATGGGAGACTGGTTGACAAGGTTAGCTCTCATGGAATACAGGGAAAACTAGCCATTTGGATCAGAACTGGCTCAAAGGTAGAAGACAGCGGTTAGTTTTGGAGGGTTGATTTTTAGACTGGAGGCCACAAGGATCAGTGCTGGGTCCACTACTTTTCATCATTTATATAAATTATTTGGATGTGAGCACAAGAGGTATAGTTAGCAAGTTTGCAGAAGACACCAAAATTGGAGGTGTAGTGGACAGCGAAGAAGGTTACCTCAGATTACAATGGGATCTTGATCAAATGGGCTGAGGAGTGGCAGATGGAGTTTAATTTAGATAAATACAA